>NW_017670840.1:323054-413206 GCF_001879085.1 Nicotiana attenuata | reverse complement strand
GGCTCGAGCTGTCCGCTCGCGTAAGCCAGGTCTAAACAATACACCCAGGTTTTTAAACCTAGTATAGCATAGCCTCATGCCGGATCCCTAGTAGGAACGCTTGTTTGCATCACGTGCATCTGACTTTGGGGACTCAACACAGGGGTCGGGTTCGTCTAGGACAGGTGTACCCAAATTAAAAAGACCATCCTGATGCATCTTACGTGCTACTTGCGAATCTGTTTGTTTCGGCTTGCATGTTGATCGACTTCTAGAATAGGGAAAGAAAAAAAAAGAAAAAAAAAGGTGAGAGGTAGGTATTTAGTAAATTCCGAAACTTTGCCGAAATTATGAGAAAGGAAAAGTCATTTCAAAATGAGCCAAAATTTCAAATTGCCATGTTTCCCTTGTTCCGTTAAAACTGACCGAACTACGCGGGTCTGATTCTCACCGGATGTGGAATACGTAGGCAAACCTCATCGGTTCCGGCCCTAATTTAAAAAAAAAATTAAAAAATATTTTCCTTTAATTCCTTCTTTAGAATCATTTGCATAGAAAAAGAAAGGGTTTTCAAACTCAAAAAAATAGTTTCCTTCTATCTCAAGTCTTTCACACGAAAAAAAAGAGAAGATAAGTCAATCAAAAATAAAATTTCAAAATACGGGTTTCCTTTATTTTGCAGTATTTTTTCCAAAAATTCCTAAAAAAAAATCAATCAAAAAATAAAAAATATTCTTTCCCTTCATTAAAAGTCTTTCTTTCGTAAATGTCAAAAAAAAAATTGAAAATTGAAGTCCAAAAATATTTTCGCTTTTCTTTAGAAGTACTTATATAAATAAATAAAAAAACTCAGAAATCCAAAATATTTTTCTTTAAAGTCCATCTTTCGAAAATTAAGAGGCAACATCCAAAATCCAAACATATTGTCTTTCTTCTTTGGAAAAAAAAAAAGAAAATAAATGAAAATTCAAAAAAAATAAAAAATTCTTTTTACTTTTGAAATTCCCAAAGTTCAAATCAAAATAAAAGGAATTTTTTGAAGTCTTTCTTTCAAAAATTAAAAAAAAATATTTCCTTTATTCTTTTAAAGTATTTCTTTCGAAAATTTCAAAAAACAAAATCAAAAAAATATATATTTTTCTTTTTATTAAATCTTTCATGGTTTGAGTTTTATAAAAAGTAAAAAAAAAAAGATTTAGTTTATTTACTCTATTCTCGATCTTCCCGAACTACGCAAGATCTGATTCATGCGGGGTCATGATACGTAGGTAATCCCCATCGGATTCGATCATAGCCATAAAATTAGTTGAGTGAAAAATAAACTGAAAAAAAAAAGAAAAAAAGAATTGAGTGAAAAAAAAGAGAAAAAGAAAAAGAATGAAAAAAAGAAAGGAAGAAAAAGGAGCGACAAGAAATAAAAAAAAAGACAAACAAAAGAGAAAAAGAGAGTGCCAAAAATAAAAGAGTGGCAGAAACAAAATGAAAAAAAAAAATCAAGATTGATTAAAGAGAGGCAGAAATAAAAGAAAAGAGGTACATAGTGAAAAAGGCTAGGTAAGGCCGGGATGAAACATGCAACCGTTCAAACACATGGTAGAAAAGTTTAATTGTTAGGTGCATTGCATCCAAACATGCGATTTCCTTTCTATTAAGTGTCTCAAAACTAACAAGGTTGTTGGATGTGCAAAGCAGCCAGGTTTTGGTGGTTGGTTTTGTTGGTAGTCTAGCCTCCCCTCCTTCACAAGATCAAAAGGCACAAATGGCCTCCGCAAGCAATCTACCAAATATCGGTTCTAAGGATAGCCCGACATCGGCTGTTCTGCAGCTAGAATCAGCAGTTGCTGAAGAGAATAAGATGTTGCGTCTCCGCATATTGGAAATGTGGGACGCTTGGTCTAATGGTAGGGAACCGCCAAGTGCAATCCGTGGGTTCCCTGAGTTGATCACCAGGTTAGGTGAGGTTACCAACGCCCCCGTGCCCAAGGCGCTCATCCCATGCGGGCACCCTCCAATGCCCTCTAATGATCCTGGCATGCCTTTTGTGGTTCGCCCCCAGGCACCGGCTTCAAGGGCACCGCCTCCAATGTCCATCTTTCAGGTCCCACAGCTTCAACCAGAAATAACATATGTGACCCCGTACTCCTTCACTCAACCTCCACAATATGATCTCTCGGTGAAGCAAGAAAAGGTGGTTAAAAATTACGAGCAAGAGGAAATGGCTTGGAAGATGAAGAGCATGGAACAAAGCTTGAAAAACATGTAAAGTCTGAGTGGCCAAAAGAGTGTCGCATACTCTGAACTCTGTGTGTTTCCCCATGTTCACTTGCCAACTGGCTTCAAGATGCCAAAATTTGAAAAGTATGACGGGCATGGAAACCCAGTAGCTCACCTAAAGCGATACTGTAACCAGTTGAGAGGCGTTGGTGGAAAAGAGGAGCTGCTAATGGCCTATTTTGGGGAAAGCCTCACCGGAATCGCTTCTGAGTGGTATACGGATCAGGAAATTATGCATTGGCACGTGTGGGGCGATATGGCTAGAGATTTTGTCCGCCAGTTCCAGTATAATATAGACATCGCTCCCGACAGAAATTCTTTGTCCAATTTGAAAAAGAAAACCATGGAAAGCTTTCGCGAATTTGCTGTCAAATGGCGTGAGCAAGCTGCCAGGGTAAAGCCTCCAATGGACGAAACTGAAATGGTCACTGTCTTTCTACAGGCCCAAGAGGCGGACTACTTACAGAACATGATGTCCGCTATGGGAAAGTCGTTTGCTGAGGCTATCAAAATCTGGGAAATGGTTGAAAAACAGGTCGAATCTTGAGTCATGCTTCTTTTAAGGCCGTATCACAAGCTGCTCAGAATGGTTCAGAGGGTTTTATGAACAACAATGGAAGTGAAGAGGGAGCCATGATGGCTTCAAGCTCGAGGGGGCCCGCAGGTCATTCAGCCAATCATATGTGCCTCCTATGGTCCCACCACACTATTATCCCCTTTAAGATAATGCTTATGTCGTGGCACCGCCTACCTATGCAGTGATGAGCGCGCAACCTTACACGCGGCCACAACATTATCCACAAAATCGAGCTCCACCTCCCAGAAATGCCCATCCTTCCAAGCTCCATATAATCCTCAACCAAATGATCCCCAATACAATCCTCGCCCAAGAGAGCCTTTCAAAAAGAATCAGTTCACCCCTATAGGTGAATCGTATTCAAGCTTGTTCCAAAAGCTAATCAGGCTAAATCTATGGCAGCCAATGGCCCCGAACCGGCCAAACCCCGAGTCCCCCTTGCACCGAGCCGATGCTAGATATGAATACCACTCTGGAGCAGTGAGACACAGTACGGAGGACTGTTGGACCCTCAAAAGGGCAGTTGAAGATTTGATCGAAGCTGAAAGAATTGTTTTTCAGGATGAAGAAGCTCCTGATGTGATGAACAATCTGTTGCCTGCCCACAACATAGGGCCAATAGTCTGAATGATTTTTGAAGATGAGGAATTTGATCCGGCACTGAAGGCCATTGCAGCCATTGCCGAAACAGAGGAAAAGCCGAAAGACGGTCGCCAAGCCTAAAAGTTCTCCATCAGATGGGAGTCTCGGTAGCCAGTCTTGCTATCCTTTCTGCGTCCGGATTATCTCAGGGTGTGATCTGGATGTTTTACTTTACTGTCTTACTTTCCGATGTAAGCCCTTCTATCTTCAAAAAAATTTAAAAAAAATAATCAAAAATCAAAAAAAAAAATCAAATGAAATTAATATTTCATTGTCCAGGAATGTCTCTTTTCTTAATCTTGTCATTTTTCTTATTCTCTTTTCAGTTTTGTTTAAATGCAGATCTCAATAGCATGACATGCTTGCGAACTTCATGCCCAAAACCCAAAACGCTGTCAGACCTCGAAATAATGAATCAAGAGTCAGAATGCAAAGGAGATAAGTTTGAGAAAATAAAACAAAGAATTGGAACAGTTGAAGGAAAATTGGTTCCATTTTAAAAATGTCCATACATTGCAACAAGAGTACTGCCGAAAGAGTGCATTGTACTTGGGACACATCGAAGGAAATGTCCTGAAACAACTATCAATGCAAATGCAGCCAAAAGGTACTATGTTGGATCTTCTATATAACATAAATGTTATTCGGTTGAGATGAAGAAGCCTTTTATTCCCTCTACCCAAACACTATCAACCATTTGCAAACCCTTTGAGCCGGTTGCTCTTCTTTGATTACCCTCTTTGGAACCTGAAACTATTGTGGAAAAAAAATTGAAATGAAAAATGAAAAAAGAAGAAGGGGGAAATAAAAGACAAAGAAATTGAAATGAAAATTGAAAAAAGAAGAGAGGAAAAGGAAAGGAAAAAGAAAAAGAAAACAAAACAAAGCAGAAAAACAAAAGAAAATCCAAGACAAAACTCCTTGAACTACGTTCGACTTGATTCCGAAAGGATACGTAGGCAGCCTCTCGCTAGGGTTCAGTCACACCAAAACAAAATTCACATTCCCCTCCAAAGTTGAAACTGGGCAAAAGTTATAAAGGTTCGGCGACGGTTCGCCAAAAAAGTTCCAAAGTTATAATTCCATCCAAACTTTTTTTACCCCAAATCCTGTTCAAGTCCTTCCGATCAATCGGTGAGAATGTTCAAGGATCGGAGAATGCGGCTACTTGGATCCGATGCAATAAAAATGAGAGAAATAAAATGAGAGAGTCTTATTGGTGAAAACCCACACGGGCACCGTAAGGCGATGGTAAGCAGAGAAATTGAAAATGAGAGAGTCTTGTTAGTGAAAGCTCGCAAAGAGCACTATAAGGCGATGGTGATAGGAGAAATGAGAGAGGTCAGCTGGTGAAAACCCCAAGAGCACCCCTGATCGAAGAGAGGATCCTCACAGCTACCGGCATCGACAGATTCTTGGTAAGGTTCTCGATTTTGAGGCAAAAGTTGTGATGAATTTCTGAGAGTCGGACGGTTTACACAGATCAGGCATCCTGTCCAAAAGGCATGTCATGTTTATTGAAGTCCGCATGTACTCCAGATAAGTTCTTCTTTCCTTTCCCCGAAAGGGATTCTAGTTTTAAACTCATTTTCCATTCCATTGTTTATTTTCTTTGAATCCCTTTCGGTCTAACTGTGTTCCAAAGCTGAGGCAAAGAAGAGATGGAAAAACTGATTTACAGGGCTTTCGTTTGGTACAAGCTAATATGCAAAAGGCACCCAGCCTTGTCAGAGGCATCAAGTCGACTTCGATCGGCCATGGTAGCTGATGTTTTGAAATTGAAAACTCTTGGAAGGAGAAAATCAAATTGAAGTGCCTACAAAGGCAAAATGAAGTTAAAAAGGTTGAGTCCCACGTGGCTAACTGTCTTGGCAAAGGTTTGAAAAGTGAAAGTGCCTCAAATGCTCTGAAATTGAAGTTGGAAGAAAGAAGCCAGAAAAGAATGGCCTACAAAGGTGAAATAAAGTTGGAAAGGGCTAAATCCGACTAGCCATTGCGACTAAGTTTGATGAGCCAAAAGTTCCCAACGCTCCGAAGTTAAAAAAAAAAAGAAAAGAAAAGAAATACAACGAGTCAGAAGTGAAAGGTCTGCAAAGGCAAAATAAAGTCGGAAAAGTTTAGTTCCACGTGACCAACCGTCATGGCAAAGTCTGGAAAAGCTAGAGGTCCTCCAGGGTCAGAAATGAAATTGGTCCTCAGGGAACGACCAGTTGCAGTTAAAATCTTCATCAAAGACGCCAGGCCGAGATAAAGTGATTGAAACAATCAAGGCCACAAAACCAACCACCGTTTCAAACTAACAATTGTTCTTTGTTTGAAAACAGGAAAACAAGTGCAATCCAAAGCAACCTTGCAAGAAGCAGGTGCAACCAAAAAAAAACTGTGCAAGGGCTAGAAACAGCTTTGCAGCAACAACCCAAAAAGGGAAGTCTCCTCCAAATTCTTTCCTGAATTTTTATTCATTTTTTCTGAAATAAAAAAAATAATCAAATAAAAAAAGGACGAAGAAAAATGATGAAAATGAAAAAAAAAAAGAAGAAGAAAAAGAAGAAAAATTAAAAATTATGGTAGCCTAGGGTCCCAAATCTCTAGCTACGTTTTTCCAATATAGGATCCCACTCCCTAGTCGTTGCCAGCATAACCTGGCAATCTTTTCCAGTATACGATCCCACTCCCTAGTTGATCCCCGGTATAACTCGAGGACCTTTTGCGGCATAATCCGATGACTTTCCCGGCATAACCCGTGGACCTCCCCGGCATAACCCGAGGACCTTCTTCTGGCATAACCCGATGACTTTTCCGGCACCCGTGGACCTCCCCAGCATAACCCGAGGACCTTTTTCTTTTTCGGCATAACCCGATGACTTCCCCGGCATAACCTGCGGACCTCCCCGGCATAACGCGAGGACCTTTTTCTTTTCCGGCATAACCCGAGGACCTTTTCCTTTCCCGGAATAGCCCGATGACTCTCCCCGGCATAACCCGATGACACGTCATAACCCGTGGACCTCCCCGGCATAACTCGAGGACCTTTTTCTTTTCCGGCATAACCCGATGACCTTCCCCGGCATAGCCCGTGGACCACCCCGGCATAACCCGAGGACCTTTTTCTTTTCCGGCATAACCCGATGACTCTCCCTGGCATAACCCGAGGACCTTTTTCTTTCCCGGCATAACCCGTGGACCTCCCCGGCATAACCCGAGGACCTTTTTTCTTTTCCGACATAACCCGATAAATTTCCCGGCATAACCCGAGGACCTCCCCGGAATAACCCGAAGACCTTTTTCTTTTCCTGCATAACCCAATGACTTTCCCGGCATAACCCGTGGACCTCCCCGGCATAACCCGAGGACCTTTTTCATTCCTGGCATAAATCGAGGACCTTTTTCTTTTCCAACATAACCCGAGACTTTTCCGGCATAACCCGTGGACCTCCCCGGCATAACCCGAGGACCTTTTTCTTTTCCGGCATAACCCGATGACTTTCCTGGCATAACCCGTGGACCTCCCCGGCATAACCCGAGGACCTTTTTCTTTTTCGGCATAACCCAAGGACTTTTCCGGCATAATCTGTGGACCTCCCCGGCATAACCCGAGGACCTTTTTCTTTTCCAACATAACCCGAGACTTTTCCGGCATAACCCGTGGACCTCCCCGGCATAACCCGAGGACCTTTTTCTTTTCCGGCATAACCCGATGACTCTCCCCGGCATAACCCGAGGACCTTTTTTCTTTTCCGACATAACTCGATAAATTTCCCGGCATAACCCGTAGACCTTCTCGGCATAACCCGAGGACCTTTTTCTTTCCCGGCATAACCCGAGGACCTTTATTCTTTCCCGGCATAACTCGAGGACCTTTTTTCTTTTCTGGCATAAGCCGATGACTTTCTCGGCATAACCCGTGGGCCTCCCGGCATAACCCGAGGACCTTTTTCTTTTCCGGCATAACCCGATGACTTTCCCGGCAGAACCCGTGGAGCTCCCCGGCATAACCAGAGGACCTTTTTCTTTTCAGGAAAACCCGATGACTTTCCCGGCTTTCCGGCATAACCCGATGACTTTCCCGGCATAGCCCGTAGACCTCCCCGGCATAACTCGAGGACCTTTTTTCTTTTCCGGCATACCTCGATGACTTTCCCGGCATAAGCCATGGACCTCCCTGGAATAACCCGAGGACCTTTTTCTTTTCCGGCATAACCCGATGACTTTCCCGAGATAACCCATGGACCTCCCCAGCATAACCCGAGGACCTTTTTCTTTTCCAGCATAACCCGATGACTATCCCGGCATAACCCTTAGACCTCCCCGGCATAACCCGAGGACCTTTTTCTTTTCCGGCATAACCCGATGACTTTTCCAGCATAACCCGTGGACCTCCTCGGCATACCCGAGGACCTTTTTTCTTTTCCGACATAATCCGATGACTTTCCCGGCATAACCCGTGGACCTCCCCGGTATAACCCAAAGACCTTTTTTATTTTCCGGTATAACGCGATGACTTTCCCGACATAGCCCGTGGACCTCCCCGGCATAACCCGAGGACCTTTTTTCTTATTCGGCATAACCCGATGACTTTCCCGGCATAACCCGTGGACCTCCCCGGCATATCCCGATGACTTTCCCGACATAATCCGTGGACCTCCCCGGCATAACCCGAGGACCTTTTTTCTTTTCCGGCATAACCCGATGACCTTCCCCGGCATAGCCCGAAGACCTTTCTGGCATAACCCGGTCATTTTTCCAGCATAACCTGGTAATCTTTCCAACTTAGGGCCCCCGATCCCTAGTCGATTTCATTGTAGATATAAGGTCTCCACTCCCTAATTTCTTTTCGGGGATACACAATCCTGATTTTAATTGCTTTCAATAAAGAAATAATTTAGATTTGTTACAATAATTTACAAAATTTTCCTAGTGAAAACTGGGGAAGAAAAATTTCGATCGTTTGTTTGTTTTGGTGTCTGAGCAGGTTACCTCTAGACACAAGGTTTGAGATGACCAAAAGAAGAATCTCAATCCAAATAAAAGAAAAGAAAAACAAGAAAAGAAGTTGAGCTCTAAGTGTAGAAGCGGAGAAAGATGCGGACTGCTCAAGATATGATTGAAGTTACGAGTTTTGCATGTCCCCCCTTGATCCGAAAAGCTGAAGACGAACGAACAAGTGGTTGCAGCTAACGAGCATCAAGATTCGGATCAAAGTCTGCAGGAAGAACCAGCCAAGACTCAAGATCAAGCTTTAGAAAGTTTATAGATAGGAATCTAGTAACTCGTAGTTGATAGGCTTAGCTAGTTTAGCTTTTCATCTTTCATTTTGGTGTAATAAGGAGCTCAGCAAGCAGAAACAGCAACAACAGCACTGAAATCACAGTTTTCCAGTAGACCCAGCTACCAAAACTTCCAGAACTACACCGACCTGATTCCTTTATAGCCAAGGGTATGTAGACAGCATCTAAAGGAAGGTTCGGTCAAACTTTTTCAAAATGCTTCCAAATGGAGCTTCAAACAGGCAAAAATTGCTCGTAATTGCTCACTTTATCTTTTTTCAAAAACTCTTCATGTTTCCGAGCAAAGAGGGGCAACTGTGAGCACCTAATTTTTGCCCTACATGAAAATAACTCCTAAAAATAAACCAAAAATAATTTTAATTGATTTTTAGGAGTTTTTTCTTATTTAGTTACATTTCATGCATTTTTAATACTTTAAAATCATATAAAAATAATAAAAAATTATCACTTTTTAATTTCATGCCATCTTAGGTTCAATTAGCATGTAGGAATTAATTTTATTAAGCAAAAAAATACAAAAAATGGTCATTTTTACATATTTAGATTTTATCTTTAAAATTAGCATTTATCTTCAGTTTTAAGATAATTGGTCGTTTTAATGTTGGAAATAGATAAAGAATTTTAATTTCTACGAAATAGATTGATTTAGGACTTTAATTAATTAGAGAAAAAAATAAAAAAGAAAAAAAACAAAGAAAAGAAAAATAGGAAGAATGTGTTTTGTTCTTGTTTCTTTAAAATTGGGCCAACCCTTAAAATTGGCCCAATTAATTTTAAAACCCCGTCCAAAACTCCAAAGCCCAGCGCCTTCTCATCTGGGTACATTAGAGGAATCCTCCCCAAAAAATTAAAAAAAAAAAAAAGAGGAAAAAAATCTAGACCTAAAATATCAGGAGCTCCCTCTTCACAAAAGCCAAGCGCAGCTTTTCCCTTCTTCACTACAAAAATCAGAACCCCAGAAACTTGAAGAAGAAAACGGCGCACCCCTCCCTTCCAAAAAGATACCATCTCTCTCACCCCTCTCTCCGTTGCGATGAAACTCGCTGGAAGTGGGCGAATTGCAGCTCCTATTTTGTTCACTAATGGTGTTTCATATCTAAAAAGATCTGGCCGGTTTTGTTTTTGTTTTTGCCGGCAAATCACTCGTTATCCTTTATTTGGTCACTGCTACAAGTGAATGCGGATGAAGAAAGCTCCAAACAAGTTCCGACTCGAGTCTTTTCTGGACAGTAGTTGAGTCCGGCGTTACTGCGCTGCTGCTGTATCTGTTGTATTTGTGGATTTTTCTGCTTTGCTGAGTTCCAAATTTCCTTCACCTGGCCTTCATTTGGCAAATCTTAGTCAGTTCATAAGCAATTAGGTACACATCTCAAATTTGTATTTCTTCTTTGACTTACAATGAAATATTGGCTATTTTTCCAAATTCATTTACTGTAATTGATTGAATCGACTTTCTATTTTGTTTGGAACATAAGGAGAATGTTTAGTTTGATTTAGTTAAAACATAAAACATGTTATTGATCTAATTAGTGATTTCAAATTGATTCTATGACTGAAATTGTGATAGATCCCATGTGTTTAGTTTGAATTCTTGTTCGTATTTTACTTCACTAAGCACATGCTGCTTCGTTTTTGACATTTACCAACTTAAATATGAGTCTTATCCTTGTGTTTTTGATAAATCAAAGTTCGATATTGCAATAATAAGATATCTACGATTGTTTGGCTTAGAGCTTTCGAGATTTGATGTTGGGAAGTAGACTGTTGCGCTTGAGAGTTTTATTAAAAAGAAAGAAGTGTTCGTTAGTATTCTTATTAATCCAGATTTGTAAACTCTACCCCAAAATTGAAGAAATCACGTTCTAGCTACTATCTCCATGGTAAGAAGTAAAACCTTGTGATAGGAATCCTTTTTCCCTTGTTAGCCGAAGATTGAACTTAATTATTATTTGTGCAGTAAAAAACAAATTTAGGATTGGTTATGAATTACGAGTGAAATTTGTGTGAAAAGCTGGATCCAGAAAGTCTTTCAATTATTAAAAATCTCATTACCTTGATTTTATCACCATATCTATTTGCCATGGAAATTGTTTTAGATAATAAATAATTTTTGTGTTGATGAACAAAAGTAGGAGCAGATAGTTCTAAGTTCCTTTCATGGTTAATGGATATCAATCGTAGTTGGCTTTAGGCGCGATTAATAATAAATCATCGTGGCCATGGGTACGGTTCCCCTGGCATAGTCACGATACGTAATCTCAGATTCGGGTGTGCATTTCATGTGACCCGATCATAACAACTTTGACTAACAATAATAAGATAAACATGTCGCAAATCGCGGGTGCATTTCATGTAGCGTGGTTTGTGATGTGTCCCAAAACAACAAGTGTACGACAATCGTAACTTGTTCAAAAAATAATTCCATAAATCCTAAAAAGCGTTTAAATTAATTAAAAGCGTTCATAAAGCTAAAATTCACAATAGATTTAAAACATGTAGTAAATCAGATAATAGGCCAATATTAACAGTTTGAGCGACCGTGCTAGATCCACGGAACCCGGAAATGCCTAACACCTTCTCCCGAGTTAACAGAATTCCTTATTAGAATTTCTTGTTTCGCAGACTTTTAAATAAAGTCGAGTTTCCTCGATTTGGGATTTAAAATAAACCGGTGACTTGGGACACCCAAATAAATTATTCCAAGTGGCGACTCTGATAAAATAAATAAAAATAATCCTATTTCGAATAATGTCACTTTAATTGGAAAAACTCCCTTATACCCTCGGGTGGTAAAAAAGGAGGTGTGAGAAGAGCCACCCACTCTGACTTGGTCCCGAATATAATCAACTGCAAAGCTCCGCTAGCCCATGACCACCCTCTCAAACAAGCAACCGGCCGAATCGCATTCCTTGCAACTTGCTTATACGTGAAGCATAATTCCTAAGTCTTCCCAAAGCTCGAACATGAATCGATGATGCCAATTATAGAGCACATTCTTCAATCACTTTGCTCAAATCACTAGTGATGTTCTCTTTCCTTTACCGAAATAACTTACCAATACGCCAATAACCCGAAACCTCACAAGAAGATAATCATACAACCCAATCGTAGGCGGTGGGACTCTCCCACTTAGCTTGAAGCCACCATTACGCAACTCTGGAATCCAACAAGATTCTTTCTTCAGTTGACATGAGCTAGCACAACCAATCCACCGAGTTCCTTGAAGTCTTTCTGTAAAACCATTTATGAATACTCTGAATCATTAACCATATTTACATGCCCGACCTCTTTACCAGATAACCAGTAGGATTCTTCGCAGAAGCTTCGCCAACCACGCGACCGCTGATCTTCTCACAGGACATCAACTAAATGTGCGACAATATCCTCCAATTCAAAGTTATGTTGTATCGTCCTTCATATTGTGAGGCCCCGTGAAAAATTTGTGCTCAAAACCTAGTAGCTCGTAGGAACAAAGTTTTTCCAGAAAAGTGCTATTTTGCGGTCCAGAATGCGGTCGCAAATCAAGTATGCGAACCACATATCTGCCGCAGAATGAGTCAGTGGTTTGGTTAAAATTAAGGTCAAAATGCAGTCCATTATGCGATCGCATAATTGATATGCGGACCGCATTTCTATCGCAAAATGAGTCCATGTGCCAGGAAAATTTGAGGTAAAAAATACGGTGCATTATGCGACCGCAATCGTGTATGCGGACCGCATTTCCGCCGCTAACCCAAACAGTATGATCAGATTTTTGGAGCACTTTTGCGGTTCATTCTGCGGACCGCATATCGTCGCTGCGATCGCAAAGAGCGACCGCATATCTGACTCGGGTACCTATTTTTCTAAATTTTAAACCCGACCCCCTTTTTAAAGGATTGTACAAAGATGGGTTGATAACCTAAATAAGTTTCAGTAGCAATTGTGAACTTCAATTCTAAGTCATATGTGTTAACATGGGTAGGAGTAAAGGATTATACAAACATGGGTTGATAACCTAAATAAGTTTGAGTAGCAATTGTGAACTTCAATTCTAAGTCATATGTGTTAACTTGTGCACTAAATTGACGTTGCTAGACTATTTGGTGAATTGAAAATAGAAGTTAAAAGGGAATTCGGCTCCAGGTATGTATGGCTAACTTTGACCTTTGTGAAATCACCTTGTTTGGTGTACGAATATTTGGTATGTGATACCTACGTGGATTATGTGTGAAGTTCTTGTGATTGGTATGATTTGAGTGCTCGTGGTTAAGTCTCCCGATATAATGGTGTAAGTAATTGACAATAAACCAAATGTGTGATTGTGAATGTGTTATGTGGTAAGCGCTGAGAAACTATTGATGGAAGGAAATCATAAATGATGCAATTGGAACAGCTGTGGTAATAACATATATGGCTTGTCGTGGGCAATTATTGTTGTGACATAAAATGCATATGAGTTGTTGAATATGATGAAAATGGTATTGAGGGTTATGGAAATTCTTTGTGAATTGCTGTTGTTATTTCTTGAGAATTGTTGTTGTAGTTTTTGAGAATTGTTGTTGTTGTTCTTTGTGAATTGTTGTTGTTGTTGTTGTGTTGTTTATGAATTGTGATTGTTCGGTGGGATCGGGTTGCGCGTCGCAACACGAAGTAATAAGGTGTGGGTTGTGGTGATAAGGGTGGCCGAGGTAATAAGGGTGGAAAGTGATCGAAATCACTATTGAAATGAAAATATAAGAAAATTGTGAAATCATTGATGTGATAATGTTGAAGGGGAAAAAAGGAGAAATTGTAAACTTGTTTGGCTTGATTGTTCCTTTCATGTGTATTTGATTGTTGATTCTATTACTGCTCGTTACTTGTGTATGGTTTGAGTTTATTTGGGGCAAAGTTTGTTCATACATACCAGTACAATTCAAATGTACTGACGTCCCTTTTACCGGGGGCGCTACATTAGTGTTATGATTGTAGGTGGATCCATAGCAGGTACTCCAGTCCACCGACCGTAGCTCCCCTTCACTTCTCATCGGCTGAATTGGTGAGCCCCTTTCCTCTCGGGGCCCTGCGTGGCTCATGCCGGTTTTATTCCGGACGTCTTGTTTTGGTATTTATGCAAGGTATAGCTGGAGCCTTGTTACCGGCAAGTATTGTATCATCCTTTGTATCCTTAGAGGCTCCGTAGACAGGAAATGTGGGTTATGAACTTATGTAATATGTAATTTGTATGTTGGGTGATGTAAGTTGTAAACCTCATTAAGTAACAATGTAAGTTATGTATGTTTTGTAAAAAGGTGTTTTAATTATAAATGGCTAATTACTTGATTAATGAGTAATGAAAACACGGGGTAACACGTGGGATAGGAAAGTCACCCAGATCCGCTTGACTGGGGCTACCCGGTCGAGCGCCGGTCATGTCCCTTGGTTTTGGGGTGTGAGAAACTTGGTATCAGAGCCTAAGATTTTAAAAGAGTCCTAGGATGTCTCGAAGCCGTGTCTAGTATAGCCCTTCTTATCGGTGTGTTGTCGACCACATCTATAAGTAGGGAGCTGCATGAAAATTTTAGGAAATTACCCTATTCTTTGTTATTCTATATCGTGCGGTGAAGTGAAACGTGAAAGTGTCTATGTCTAACTCATGCTCTGTTCCAAATTTTTCAGTAATGGCACGTAAGAAGAGAGCTAGACTCGGCCTTGGGGCCAATGCCACCCCAAGTGAGGCTATGAATCATGTACCTGATGCCGTGGGTGAGAGTGACTCCCCGGTCTTGAATCTACTTGGCCCGTATATCCCAGACCAGAGTGTTCCTGTTCCTGCTGCAGCAGAGGGTGCTACCACCCCTCCCGCCGATATTCCTGATTCTGATGCAGTTCCGGCTTCTGGTCCCAGGGTTCCTGATGGGGACCTTAGAGGAGCCATCCGTATGTTGACCTAGTTAGTGGCCGCTCAGGCCCAGAGATCTCATGATGCCCCTACATCCTCCAGCGGATAGGGGGATTCCGCCAGTTCCAGAGTCAACCAGTTTTTGCGGTTAGCCCCTCCAGAGTTCTCAGGCACAGACCTAGAGGCTGATCCGCAGGATTTCCTTGATGAGATACATAAGACCCTTCGAGTGATGAAGGCTTCATAGACGGAGGGAGTTGAGTTGGCTTCATACAGGTTGAGGGGAGAAGCGTATTCATGGTTCAAGATGTGGGAGGATTCACGTGGGGAGGAAAGAGCTCCGGCTAGATGGGATGAGTTCGTGGATGCATTTATGGACCATTTCTTGCCTGCCGAGAAGCAGCCCGTTCCACTGAGTTTGAGGTCCTCAAGCAGGGCAGTATGAGTGTTTGGGAGTACCACATGGAGTTTGTGAGATTGTCCAAGTATGCTCCTCAGTTAGTGTCGACCATGGATGCTCGAGTTCGGCGATTCGTTCAGGGCCTTAGTCCTTTTGTGGTGAATGAGGATGCTACAGCGGTCTTACACTCAGACATGAATTATGGGAAGATTGTTGGATTCGCTCAGGCCACAGAGGCTAGAAAGTTGAGGAATCTGAGTCTTCCTTGTTGATTGTATTCCTTATACGCGATGTGACGAGTGCGTGCTCGGATTTATTTGTGTAAAATTGTTCCCTTTAGGCTCTTAGATCCTTGTAGTTACCGAATATGAAGTTGTTCTTGATACGATTGAGTTCCCTGTTATTAGCTTCACCTTTACATGTCTTACTTGGAATTTATTTGCCCCTTTTGGCTTATTCTTGTTGCCTAATTGACTTTTACTTGTTTCACTGTAGACATTACCTTTCTATAGTCACATTATCATTCCTAACTGCTTGTCTTTATTTGGAAAGCATTATTTCTATCTCTCGTGTAATTAATTGGTCTTAATTGGAAAGAAGTTAGATATCCTATGTTTATTTGATGTTTCCTTAATTGTAATTATTTGATTCATGTTAACTTCCTTGTTGTCGAACTTAGTATTATGAAATCGTTGTTTCATATTATTTCTCCCTTGTTGAGTTGTTCTTATTACGCTTAGTATTTCTCTGTTACGGTTATTCCTTGTGAGTTAGTTGTACCGTCTTTTGGTGAACGGAAATACCTGAGTTGATTCTCTTGCTTTGTTCCTATATATATTGTCGTTTGTTGTGTTGTACTTGAGACTGTGATGCACGAGGTTTCTGCTGTGCGGTTGTTGATACTGTGATGTACGAGGTTTCTGTCGTGTGGCTATTGGTACGGTGATGCACGAGGTTTTTGCCATGCGGCTATTGGTACTGTGATGCACGAGGTCTCTGTCGTGCGGTTGTTGTTGAAGGATTGGACGAGGTCTTTGCCGTGCTATTGTTGCTTTTGATGTGTTGCACATGCGGCGTAATAAGGCGGGATATGTTATATGCTTATATATGGGTTGCGCATGTGGCAGAATAAGGTGGGAACATTGTTATGCACGTGTTGCGAAATAAGGCGGTGCTTATTATATTATTCTTTGCACACTTGGCGAAATAAGGTGGCCTATGTCAGGGGATGATTGTAGAGAATTGTGACGGCCTGTGGAGGCATTCCTATTTGTTTAATAATGTGATTGTGGGTTGCTTACCTGTATGAGCTTTACCGCTTGGTAGTTGTGAGGAAACATCGTACGTGCGGTCCGTTCTTCTTTTTTTCATGTTTGCTAGTTGGTAAATATTCTTGTTAAAAGCACTTGCACAAGCATACACGTAATTGGACATCCCCATTAGAAGTGAATTCCTTCCGATCCTACTAAGGGTGGAGATACGCCTTCGTTTATCCATTATATATGTGAGAGTGGCCCTAATTGGCCAGTTAGTTGTCAGTGTGAACGTGAGATTGATGGGGCGCAGGGTGCCAAGTGATAGATTTCAGATGCTGGGTTTTTTTCGTGAGTTGTAGTTTGTCCGAGATTTTGATAAAATTGTGGAAGAGTTGAATAAGACCTTATGTGGTCATCATTGTAGGATATGAGTTATTGACTTGTTTTCCCCTTGCTGTGTTGTGACTTTAGGATTTGGATTATGATTCTGCCGTCATTTCGTATCATCATTTATTATAGNGGGCAAAGTTTGTTCATACATACCAGTACAATTCAAATGTACTAACATCCCTTTTGCCGGGGGCGCTACATTCCTGTTATGATTGTAGGTGGATCCATAGCAGGTACTCCAGTCCACCGACCGTAGCTCCCCTTCACTTCTCGTCAGTTTAATTGGTGAGCCCCTTTCCTCTCGGGGCCCTGCGTGGATCATGCCGCTTTTATTCCGGAAGTCATGTTTTGGTATTTGTGTAAGGAATAGTCGGAGCCTTGTTACCGGCAAGTATTACATCATCCTTTGTATCCTTAGAGGCTCCGTAGACAGGAAATGTGGGTTATGAACTTATGTAATATGTATTTTGTATGTTGGGCGATGTAAGTTGTAAACCTCATTAAGTAACCATGTATGTTATGTATGTTTTGTAAAAAGGTGTTTTAATTATAAATGGCCAATTCCTTGATTAATGAGTAATGAAACCACGGGGTAACACGTGGGATAGGATAGGCACCCAGGTCCGCTTGACTAGGGCTACCCGGTCGAGCGCCGGTCATGTCCCTCGGTTTTGGGACGTGACAAACTTGGTATCAGAGCCTAAGGTTTTAAAGGAGTCATAGGTTATCTCGGAGGCGTGTCTAGTAGAGCCCTTCTTATCGGTGTGTTGTCGACCACATCTATAAGTAAGGGGCTGCATGGATATTTAGGAAATTACCCTCTTCTTTGTTATTCTATATCGTGCGGTGAAGTGAAACGTGAAAGTGTCTATGTCTAACTCGTGCTCTGTTCCGAATTTTTCAGTAATAGCACCTAAGAAGAGAGCTACACTCGGCCTTGGGGCCAATGCCACCCCAAGTGAGGCTATGAATCATGTACCTGATGTCGTGGGTGAGAGTGCCTCCCCGGTCTTGAATCTACCTGGCCCGTCTACCCCAGACCAGAGGGTTCCTGATGGGGACCTTAGAGGAGCCATCCGTATGTTGACCCAGTTAGTGGCCGCTCAGGCCCAGAGATCTCGTGATGCCCCTACATCCTCCAGCGGACAGGGGGATTCCGCCAGTTCCAGAGTCAACCAATTTATGCGGTTAGCCCCTTCAGAGTTCTCAGGCACAGACCCAGAGGCCGATCCGCAGGATTTCCTTGATGAGATATATAAGACCCTTCGAGTGATGAAGGATTCATATACGGAGGGAGTTGAGTTGGCTTCATACAGGTTGAGGGGAGAAGCGTATTCATGGTTCGAGATGTGGGAGGATTCCCGTGGGGAGGAAAGACCTCCAGCTAGATGGGATGAGTTCGTGGATGCATTTATGGACCATTTCTTGCCTGCCGAGAAAATGGCAGCCCGTTCCACTGAGTTTTAGGTCCTCAAGCAGGGCAGTATGAGTGTTTGGGAGTACCACATGGAGTTTGTGAGATTGTCCAAGTATGCTCCTCAGTTAGTGTCGACCATGGATGCTCGAGTTCGGCGATTCGTTCAGGGCCTTAGTCCTTTTGTGGTGAATGAGGCTGCTACAGCGGTCTTACACTCAGACATGAATTATGGGAAGATTGTTGGATTCGCTCAGGCCACAGAGGCTAGAAAGTTGAAGATACGGGCGGAAAGGGAGAGTAGCAGCAGGGCCCGATCATCGGGTCACTCAGGGAGACCAGTTCGGGGGAGGGGGCCATCAGGGCCATCCCAGTTATATGCTCAGTCCTCAGCGAGCGCACCACCATCTGTGCACACTTATCAGCAGAGCAGTCACTTGAGACCAGGTTCAGATAGTAGGAGATCCCACCGGTCCGGTCGTTCGGGAGGGAGATCACAGCAGCAGGGGAGGGCTCCATGCCCCAAGTGTGGGAGATTCCATACAGAGACTTGTTATTTGGATATCCCGGTGTGTTTTAGATGCGGGGTGAGAGGTCATATCCAGCGGGACTGTCGTGTGCCCAGTCAGGGCATGGGTAGGGGATTTGCTCAGTCATCCGATTCTTCAGCCGCCACATCATCTGTGCGTCCTCCAGCCCCAGCAGGGCGTGGTGCAGTTAGGGGTGGAGCTCATGGTTGAGGTGGACCCAGCCAGTTTTATGCTTTGAGTGGTCGCCCGATTGTAGATGCGTCTCCAGACGTGGTTACAGGTATCTTGTCCGTTCAGGCTATTGATTGTTATGCTCTTATTGATTCGGGGTCCTCTTTGTCTTATGTGACCCCATTCATTGCTTCATGTTTTGGGATAGAACCCGAACAGCTTCATGATCCGTTCTCCGTATCGACTCCGGTTGGTGATTCTATCACAACCTCGCGAGTTTATAGGAATGTGTTGTCACGGTATGTGGTCGTGTTACCAGGCCCGATCTTATCGAGCTTGGAATGGTGGATTTTGATGTGATTATGGGTATGGACTGGCTCTATTCGTGCTTTGCTAAACTTGACTGCCGAACGAGAGTCATGAGACTCGTGTTCCCTAATGAGTCGGTTATCGAGTGGAAGGGGAATGGTGTGGTGCCGAGCGGTAGGTTTATTTCCTACCTTAAGGCTTCAAAGATGATTAAGAAGGGGTGTATCTATCATTTGGTCTGGGTGGCGGACACCACTTCAGAAGTGTCTACCCCCGAGTCCGTGCCAGTCGTGAATGAGTTTCTTGAAGTGTTTCCGGACGAGTTTCTAGGGATTCCACCAGATAGGGAGATTGATTTCGGGATTGATGTATTGCCAGGTACGCATTCACTATCTATTCCACCATACAGAATGGCTCCAGCAGAGTTAAGGGAGTTAAAGGAGCAGCTGAAGGATTTGTTAGAAAAGGGGTTTATACTGCCGAGTGTGTCGCCGTGGGGTGCTCCGGTTCTCTTTGTCAGGAAGAAGGATGGGTCGCTCCTGATGTGTATTGATTATCGACAGCTCAACAAAGTCACCATCAAGAATAAATATCCTTTGCCTCGGATAGATGATTTGTTTGACCAATTGCAAGGTGCAAGGTTCTTCTCCAAAATTGATCTACGGTCCGGGTATCACCAATTGAAGACTAGGGAGCAAGATATTCCCAAGACCGCTTTCAGAACTCGCTATAGTCACCTTGAATTCTTGGTCATGTCTTTTGGGCTAACCAACGCCCCGACAGCTTTTATGGATCTAATGAATCGGGTCTTCAAGCCATTTCTAGACTCTTTCGTGATTGTTTTCATTGACGAAATCCTTGTTTATTCGCAGAGCGGGGAGGATCATGCCGGTCACCTCAAGGCAGTTTTGCAGACTCTTCATCAGCACCAGTTGTATGCTAAATTTTCGAAATGTGAGTTTTGGTTGGAGTCCGTTGCCTTTTTGGTCATGTTGTTTCTAGTGAAGGGATTCAGGTAGACCCCCAGAAGATTGCAGCAGTGAAAGATTGGCCTAGACCCATGACCCCGACGGAGATTCGTAGCTTCTTGGGTTTAGTAGGGTATTATCGGAGGTTTGTGGAGGGATTCTCTACCCTCTCCTCCCCATTGACTAAGTTGACGCAGAAGGCAGTTATTTTCTAATGGTCTGACGCTTGTGAGAAAGTTTTCAGGAATTGAAGTCAAGGTTGACCTCGGCACCAATATTGACCTTGCCGGAAGGCACGGAAGGATTTGTGGTTTATTTCGATGCCTCCAGGGTTGGTTTGGGGTGTGTGTTGATGCAACATGGGAAGGTTATAGTGTATGCTTTGAGGCAGCTCATGAATCACGAGAAGAATTATCCGACGCATGATTTGGAGCTTGCGGCAGTTGTTTTTGCTTTGAAAATATGGCGACATTATCTTTATGGGGTCCATGTGGATGTGTTCTCTGACCACAAGAGTCTGCAGTATTTGTTCAAGCAGAAGGAATTGAATTTGAGGCAGCGCGGTGGTTAGAATTTCTCAAGGATTATGATATGAACATTTTGTACCATCCAGGGAAGGCGAATGTGGTGGCCGACGCTCTCAGTCGGAAGTCGACGGGTAGTTTGGCTCATTTGGGAGAGGATCAGAGGCCCTTGGCTCGGGAGGTTTATCAATTAGCCAGTATAGGAGTTTGCATTTCGGCCTCAGACGAGGGGGATGTTATGGTGCATAATGCAGCAGAATCGTCACTTGTAGCGGAAGTCAAGGAAAAGGAGTTTATTGATCCAGCATTGGCTCAGATGAAGGAAGCAGTTTTGAATAACAAGACTTCAGCATTTTCACTCGGCGGCGAGGATGGTGTATTGCGGTGTCAAGGTAGGCTATGTGTTCCGGATGTGGATAAGCTTCGGGAGAGGCTCATAATGGCGGAGGCTGATAATTCCCGGTATTCTGTGCACCCAGGTTCTACAAAAATGTATCATGATCTCAAGGAGATTTATTGGTGGAACGGCATGAAGAGGGGCGTGGCGAACTTTGTGTCTATGTGTCCGAATTGTCAGCAAGTAAAAGCTGAGCATCAGCGGCCCGGTGGGTTAACTCAGCTTATGGAAATGCCAATGTGGAAATGAGAGGTGATCAACATGGATTTTGTGGTGGGGTTGCCTCGCACTCAACGCAAATTCGACTCAATTTGGGTAATAGTGGATCAACTCACCAAATCAGCTCACTTTTTGCCAGTCAAGTCCATCGATACTGCAGAACAATATGCTAAGTTGTATATCAAGGAAATAATAAGGCTTCATGGCACTCCACTTCCTATTATCTCAGATCGAGGGTCCCAGTTCACAGCTAATTTTTGGAAGAAATTTCAGCAAGGTTTGGGTACTCAGGTGAATCTCAGCACAGCTTTCCACCCACAGACTGACGGTCAAGCAGAGCGGACTATTCAGACGCTTGAAGATATGTTGCGGGCTTGTGTCTTGGATTTCAAAGGTAATTGGGATGATCACTTGCCACTTATAGAGTTTGCTTACAATAACAGCTTTCATGCTAGCATTCAGATGGCCCCATTTGAAGCATTGTACGGAAGGAGGTGTAGGTCTCTGATTGGATGGTTTGAAGTGGGTGAAGCAGAATTGATAGGGCCAGCTCTCGTGCACCAGGCTATGGAAAAAGTTAAAATCATTCAGGAAAGGATGAAGACTGCTCAGAGTCGCCAGAAATCCTATGCGGACGTTCATCGAAGAGAATTGGAATTTCAAGTTGATGATTGGGTGTTCTTGAGGGTATCTCCTATGAAGGGAGTCATGCGATTCGGGAAAAAGGGGAAGTTGAGTCCTAGGTATGTCGGGCCGTATCAGATCGCTCAAAGGATA
The DNA here is from genome assembly GCF_001879085.1 of Nicotiana attenuata. Lineage (NCBI taxonomy): Eukaryota > Viridiplantae > Streptophyta > Magnoliopsida > Solanales > Solanaceae > Nicotiana > Nicotiana attenuata. The sequence continues at coordinate 391,228 of NW_017670840.1, read as the reverse complement.
GGGTAGGTGGCTTATAGGCTGAAATTGCCTCCTGAAATGTCATTAGTGCACCGGGTGTTCCATGTGTCCATGTTTAAGAAAGTGGTTGGAGATCCATCCACCATTGTTCTAGTCGAGACCATCGAGGTTAATGAAGAGTTGTCGTATGAAGAGGTTCCGGTTGCTATCCTTGATAGGCAAGTCCGTAAATTGAGAAACAAGGAAGTTGCCTTAGTTAAAGTATTTTGGCGAAGTCAACGAGTTGAGGAAGCCACATGGGAAGCGGAAGAGCAAATGAAGGAAAAATATCCTCACCTGTTTGAACAAGTCTAGTAGTAATCGTGCGAACTCTTATCTCTAAACAAACTAATATTTTGTCCAAATTGGTGCAAAGACACCCCATCTTTTCTTCCTAAGCTTTACTATTGAAATTCCTCAAGTTGTGCAAGAATTGTATGTGTTGTGATTGTTTTAGTCATGTGAACCCCCCTTTTTGGTAAATGAAAGCTTTATAAAGACTCATGTGATAAGTAAACAACTAATGGTAGTGTAGATTGGTAATGATTCATTTATATGCATGTAGTATGTTGAAGCGGTTAAATTATGTAGGACTCATTGAAGTGACTAATTTATGTGCAAAATGTAGCAAGTGATTGAATATGTACAATTGTTGAGGTAATGAATTGTATACCAGCTGTAGGGATAGTTGTAATTGTGTAATGATGCTTGGAATTGTGTTTCGGGGATTCTCTGATAGGTAGATATGTCTAAACTACAAAGGAAACTCTGGCAAAATTTTTCAAAAATATGGGAGTTAGTGAAAATTGGGAGTCTGCGTATCATGTTTTCAAAACCAACTGTTTTTTTTCAAAATCCTCATTCGAGGACGAATGATTTTAAGTGGGGGAGAATGTAAGGCCCCGTGAAAAATTTGTGCTCAAAACCTAGTAGCTCGTAGGGTTAGGTTCCGAATAGGTGTTGGGAATGTGTGAAACACTCGCCGCGGTTCGGACCCATTGTACTGATCATAGTATTTAAAAATCAAATAACCAAGTTTTTCTAGAAAAGTGCTATTTTGCGGTCCAGAATGCGGTCGCAAATCAAGTATCTGGACCGCATTTCTGCCGCAGAATGAGTCAGTGGTTTGGTTAAAATTAAGGTCAAAATGCGGTCCATTATTCGACCGCATAACTGATATGCGGACCGCATTTCTATCGCAAAATGAGTCCATGTGCCAGGCAAATTTGAGGTCAAAAATGTGGTGCATTATGCGACCGCAAATCGTGTATACGGACCGCATTTCCACCGGAAACCCAAACAGTAGGATAAGATTTTTGGAGCACTTTTGCAGTCCATTCTGCGGACCGCATTTCGTCTCTGCGATCGCAAAGTACGACTGCATATCTGACTCGGGTACCTATTTTTCTAAATTATAAACCCGACCCCCTTTTTAATAAAACACCCCAAACCCTCATTTTAACGAGTTTTCTGAACAAAATAAGAGAGAGGTAAGAGAGGGTTCTTGAGAGAGAAAGTTATCTTCATCAAATTTGATTCTTCAAAACTATCCGGGCCGGGAAATTTCAAGTAATTGTCTTCATCTCCATTCTTGCAGGTAAAATCCTCAACCCTTTTTCATTGATTTTCAGGTTTAAACTAAAGGGGGGAGTCTCATGCATTGATTCTTGAAAATAATGGTTGAAAACATACATGCATGCATTTTATAACCTAAAATCTAGTAGGAGGAATTGGGTAGGAGTAAAGGATTGTACAAAGAAGGGTTGATAACCTAAATAAGTTTGAATAGCAATTGTGAACTTCAATTCTAAGTCATATGTGTTAACTTGTGCACTAGATTGACGTTGCTAGACTATTTGGTGAATTGAAAATAGAAGTTAAAAGGGAATTCGGCTCCAGGTATGTATGGCTAACTTTGACCTTTGTGAAATCACTTTGTTTGGTGTACGAATATTTGGTATGTGATACCTACATGGATTATGTGTGAAGTTCTTGTGATTGGTATGATTTGAGTGTTCGTGGTTAAGTCTCCGGCAACGACGCCAAAAACTTGTTGCGACCAAAAACACTCACGCAAGTGCACGTGATCGTCAAGTAACAAAGTAGTGATTAGAGTATCGTTCCCACGAAGACTTGTGATTAACTGTTGACTGATTCAAACTCAATTAACTTATCTATCCAAGAGGTTTTTTTCACAAAAGAGAGATGTAACTAATTTACTACTTAAACTATCAAGCAATAATTTAACTAGAACAATTAACCAAACAGTCAGCAATTTCAAGTGACAAACAGTAGGAGAGGATATTCCAGGGTCACGGGCTAACCGACAATCGTGTTACGTTCTTGGCTTAAAATGACTAATTGATTTATCTGGATTGTTGATTGACAGGGTTGACATTACTCATAAGAACCTGTCGAGTTCTTACTCGCCTATTCAAGTTAACTCAATGCCTATATGTCTATGGAATTAAGATTAACAAGAATGCATTTACAATTCCTGTATTTCAACCAAGCAAGGCAATTGGGTATATGTCTATCCCAATTGCTAATTCGTTCCCTGATGCCCGGGTTCAAGAACTTGCTCTATTTAATTCTATATGCAATCTAAAGTTCTCACTTTCGAGTTCAACTAAGGATTCGTAGATAGTATTTCACTGTTAGCTACTCAGCAAAATAATTAAAAGCAGAATTAAATAAACAACCCAATATGATAAAACCAACTTTGTCGAATTAAACTTCAAACAACAACATTCATGTTTCACCCATGACGCTAGAACAATGGGTTTTATCCACTCATACTAGTATTCATCACAATAAGGTTCAATTTCATCACAAATAGCAAAAACAAAGGGAAGAAAAGAAGAACTTGATGATCAAATCTCCTCCTTGCCTCTTGCCTCTCTATTTCTTGTACTAGACTATGAAAACCTTGATATCTTACTACTTGGGCGAGCTTGACTTTATATAGGTTAAGTGAAAATTCCTCCAGATTTCCGATTTTGCCTCTAAAGAAACCTTTTCCGGAACTGGGACTAGCGCGAACGCGCTAATGTTCGCGCTAATTCCCTGACATTCTGCCTCCCGCTTCTGGACTAGTGCGAACGCGCTAGACCTCGCGCTAGGCTTCGCGCTAGTTCAGGCCATTTTTTCTTCAATTCGTTGTCTCGTCTTTGCGCGCACTCAGCTCCGAGGGGTCTTTCTTGCTCCAATGCAACTCCAATCACAACTTTAAGGCATCATATAGGCTCACCATCCTGCAATGTGTAAAATTCACAATTAGAGCCCATTTTTCATCGTTTAACCATATTATGACATTGAAGCATAATCAAGCGGGAGCATAAACAATCGCCAAATCACCTAGACTTAGCTTATTATCAACACCCCACACTTAACTCATTGCTCGTGCTCGAGCAATCAAACTATACTCTCTAGAGGTTCCACTCAACAATTTCCCTTAACGCATTACACCCAGAACAATTCATATATGCTACATCTAGTAGTGAACAATCTCAGCCTCAAAGGTCGAGTCTCGAGTGCCATGCAATATTCACACTTTCTCAAATTACCCTACAAGGAAGCCAAGACTTGCTTTTCCTTCACGAGTCACATGACTTCACAATCATAGCAAAGAAAGTAGGATCAATCCACACATTCGAATTCCATGCTCACATATATCAAAGAAAATCACTCACACTCACAAAAGACGTCACATGCATGCAATTGGTACCATAAGCTTGCCCTTAATGTAAATCTCTGCTAATGTAGGCTTGCTCGATCTAAAATCAAAAGGAATTTTTCATGGTTGTAATGTGGGCTAAGGGACGGGTAGGATATATTTAGGAATAGTGACTAACCCTCCTAAGCACTTTAACACATCACATGATAACTTAAGCGAAATTTCTTCAATTCACTTCAATTTCACAAACAAGATCACCCCAAAATGCTCCCTTCTTCTATAAGCACTACATTAATTCATACCCACTAGCAAGAACAAGACAACAATTTATTCATCTCTATCTTTTTTTTCTTTTTTTTTTCAATTTCCGCTAGTGGTGTATTATTTTTTTTTTAAAAAAGTGCACCTTTCTTCCTTTTATTGGTTCCACTCAAAAGCCACCCCACTCTTAATTCCTTATTACTTCTTTTAGCGCTCATCTCATGATTAAAGTGCTTTAAGAGGAAAATGGATCAAAACAATGTCAATTAAGAACAAAAAGGGTATAGGCTTGTAATGTGGGTGCCAACTAAAAGTCTACAGGCTCAAAAGGGGTAACTAGGGATAGATTTTATTTTTGGTAAGCAATCAAGCTCAAAAAGATCAAAGAAAGCCTAAAATCGTTTTTCAAACCGAGCATCACCTTAAATTTCGCTTTAACTCACATACCGGGCAAGTTCTAGACACAAGTACAAAACATGGATTACACAAAAACCTCACCACACATGGCATATGACTCATTCCAGATCAGCTCATCAAGATACTCCATTCTGAGTATTCAAGTCAGTGACAAACATACAAATTAAGGCACTTTAGTGAAATTCAACCAATAAGACTAAGCGTTACACTCTAGTTTCTATTGTGTTTAGGTGTGTCGACGCTATAGGTTCTCTTTTGATTCTCTAGCTCATAGCCCATTAAACCTAATCTACAAATCAATAAGAAAAATAAAATAACGAAAAAAAATAACGAAAAAAAATACCTATACCCGGTTCAAGTTTAAACCCTTGGAAAAGAACCGTGGCCCAAAGAAAAACCAAGGGGGAGTTACTACACTACATAAAAATAAAAAACATAAAAATCTTTTTTTTTTGTATTTTTCTAGACTAACTTCCCTCAAGAAAATTGTCCAAAGGATCCGTCATCAGGAAGAGTCTTCATATTTTTTTTTTGATTGATCGACTTAGTCCCTCAAGAACCCCGCCGAAAGAGATCCGTTGTCGGGACAAGCCACTTACCTATTTTAAACTAGTGAACTCTTACTCAACATCAAAACAATCAAAACCACACAAAACAACACAAAATCAAGCAATCAAATGATACAATTACATATATACACTGAAGTATCCCCCACCCCATACTTAAAATGAAGACATGTCCCCATGGCTTAAGAATTGAAGTAATAATGAGGTAAAGGAACTTCCCTGAATGCTCACTCCTGGTCGGAGACAGTGTCGGGGTTCACATGGCATGCACGCCCCAAAGCTCTCAGCCAGCCCAAAAACTTTTTCTCAGACTTCGCCTGCTGGGTAGCCACTGCGTCTACACGAGTACCCAACTCAGTCACGGAGGAGCGTAAACCGGCCACCTCCTGCTCCAACGCGGTGAAATGGGACACTCTGGCAGTTCCTGAAGATGAGGCTGCTCTGGACAGTGCTGCAGCTGCTGCGCTGGGCTCATGGGCATGTGCTTCGCCCTCCACATTCATCTGATCGGCCACCCCTTCCTCCGAGTCATCAGAGCCACTCTCATCCGCTCCACCTGATGTTGCTGGCCCTGTCGCCGTGGTTCCTTTGTCAGGTCGGACCTTGAGACCATTTTGTACTATCCCATCCACTCGGAGATTCTCGGGCACCCGAGCTTGCCTGTAAAGCTGAGTCACTAGAGAGGGGAAAAAGAACCCATACCTTCGCACTGGGCAACGAACGAACATCTCTTCGTGTATTACTTTGGCTATATCGAAGTCAAGACCCCTCATGAAATACCAAATCAAGGCAGCTCGGGGTGCATTTACCTCCGTTGTGTTTTTGGACGGAATGAGACGGGTGTTAACCACATACAACCAGCTTTTCGCCTCAGGGGATAAAACTGAGGAGTGAAACTTCTCGCCGTATTGCATCCATTCCACCTCTTTTCCGGGTGCGCAAATTGCATCGAAGAATCTCTCCCACTTCGCGCCAGTTGGGTGTCGTCCATACTCATAGAAGTCATCATGCTCAGGCACGGGAGGGGGCAAATGGTATGCCATCTGTATCGCCTCAACAGATGCATTTACCGCCTTGCGGTGCACTGTGACCACACTATTGTCATGCTCAGGCAGATTAGCATAAAACTCATGCACAACCATTGCATTGGCCTCCCCTGGCTCGTTTATGATGGTCTGCAACCCCCGCCTTAACAACTCCGTGTACATGTGAGGGCATTTATGCTGGAGTGAATTCATATCAATCCCCCTTTCTGGAATCGGCTGTTTAGTGGCCTTCTCCGTAAAGCGGCCTTGAGCTGCTGCTGAGACAAATTTACTACTGTCAAAGGGGCGTGCAGGGGCTGCCCCTTGTGCCCTATGTGTTCCATCTTGGCTTCTAGTGGATGGACCAGTGGCTTGGCGTTTTCGGGATGGTGCCATGACACCTGAAAATTGGGACACATTAGCACAGCTCAAATAAAATTGTGACGCACTGTGGTTACTCAGACTTCACCTGCGTGAGTGGTCATAGCTACATAGTAATGGTCATTAAGGCCTTTCCACAAACACCTTGTGGGCATTAGGCCTTCACAATCCCTTTTGGATTATTCTAGAGCATGAATCCACCCCAAAATCTCAACAAAATCACAAATCAGGTGGAATTCCACCTCACACTTATCACTCATCAACACAACAACATATTTCACCAAATTCTCTATACAAAATCCAAGTACAACTACTACAATTAAGGTATTTGAATACAAACAAAATTTGAAAAAAAATAAAAATGGAAAAAGGGAAGAAAAAGAGAAGAAAAAGAAACTAGAGTTCATACCTGTAGTTGGAGATGGTGGTGAGTAGAGAAAGAATGTAGGGAAGAAGATGGTGAGCCTGGGATGGAGGAAGTTGTGAGAATGGGGAAAAGGGAATAGTGAGGGTTGGGAGATGGGGGAGTAGTGAGAGGTGGGAGGGAGAAGAAAGTGAAACGTGGGGAGGGTGTGTAATTGGGGGAATTTAAGTTGGGCTAAAGAGTTAAAAGGTAAAATAAAAAAATTAAAAAAAAAACTTAAAACGACCCCAATCCAGTGATTTCTGGGGCGGGACAAGCGCGAACACTAGCGCGATCGCGCTAGCTTCGCGCTAGTCCAGGCAGAATGTTCCGCTTTTAGCACGAAAACTAGCGCGAACTTCGCGCTACTTCGCGCTAGATTATGCAGATTAGGCAGAATGTTGCCCAGCTAGCGCGAATATAGCGCGAAGTTCGCGCTACTGGGCAACACTTTTTAGCATTTTTTCACCTGTAGTCACCCTAGTCGATGGTCTTTTCGCCTGCCCTTTGTCACCTGCATTGGTTAGCACGCTACAAAATGCACAAATAACACTATAACTATTGTTGGGTTGCCTCCCAACCAGCGCCTTAGTTATTGTCGGGGCACGATAGTTACAACAATTCAATGGGTTGCCTCCCATCCAGCGCCTGATTTAACGTTGCGGCACGACTCAACACATTGTCAAGTATCAGTCAAGTCCAAGGAGGTCTTGTGACGTGTAATGTCACCACCCCAATAATGTTTTATCCTCTGACCATTTACCAAGAAAGTACCTATTGAACTCATATCCCGCAACTCCACAGCTCCATGAGGCTTCACACTTACCACAACAAAAGGGCCTGACCAACGAGATTTAAGCTTTCCGGGAAAAATCTTCAACCTCGAATTGAACAAAAGCACTTCTTGCCCTGGCTCAAACTCTCGATATTGGATGTGCTTGTCATGCCACCTCTTAGTCTTCTCTGTATACAATTTGGCATTTTTATATGCGTGCAATCGAAATTCATCAAGCTCGTTGAGTTGCAGCAACCTCTTCTCACCAACTAAGTCCCCATCCATATTCAGCTTTTTAATTGCCCAATAGGCCTTGTGTTCAAGTTCGACGGGCAAGTGACATGCCTTCCCATAAACTAATTTATACGGAGAAGCACCTATGGGGGTTTTGTATGCAGTTTGATATGCCCACAATGCGTCGTCTAACTTCCCGGCCTAGTCTTTTCTATTTCCACTCACTGTTTTCTCAAGAATTTGCTTTACCTCTCTGTTGGACACTTCCACTTGACCACTCGTTTGGGGGTGATAGGCAGTGGAAACCTTTTGCTTGACTCCGTACTTTGCAAGAACATTATTCAGCAATTTGTTGCAGAAGTGCGTTCCTCCATCACTGATCAACACTCTTGGAGTTCCAAGGCGTGTGAAGATGTGCTTCTTGACAAAGCTTACCACAACCTTTGCATCATTAGTGGGAAGAGCAATGGCCTCCACCCACTTGGAAACATAGTCGACTGCCACCAAGATGTACCTATGGCCATTAGAGTGTGGAAACGGTCCCATGAAGTCAATCCCCCAAACATCAAAAAGCTCCACTGCCAGAATGTTTTGCAGCGGCATCTCGTGCTTCTTTGTGATCGTTCCAGTTCTCTGGCACCCGTCACACATTTTAACAAAGGCATGTGCACCCTCAAACAATTTTGGCCAATAGAAACCTGATTGTAGAACTTTCTGGGCGGTCCTATCACCACCATGATGACCTTCGTATGGTGAGGCGTGACAGTCATGAAGTATGGCATTCATCTCCTCCTCAAGAACACATCTCCGCACCAACTGATCTGCACATAGCCTGTATAAGAATGGCTCATCCCATATGTAGAGTCTCACATCATGCAGGAACCTTCTTCTACTATCGGGTGTCAATTCTGGTGGTGTAACCCCACTTGCAATAAAATTCACATAATCTGCATACCATGGGGTTGTACTTCGGTGATCGCGAATAATTGCTCATCAGGGAAGGTTTCTTTGATTACACCCCCTTCAGCTACATGTTTCCGATTTTCTAATCTGGACAAGTGATCAGCCACTTGATTTTCTGTTCCTTTGCGATCTCGGATCTCTAAGTTAAACTCTTGCAACAGGAGGACCCACCGAATTAGTCTCGGCTTGACGTCTTTCTTCTCAAACAGGTATCTGATAGCTGAATGATCTATGTAGACGATGGCTTTGGTCCCCACTAGATATGACCTGAACTTATCAAACGCCCACACCACTGCAAGCAACTCTTTTTCAGTAACTGTGTAATTCATCTGGGCTGGATTCAGAGTTTTGCTCGCATAATAGATGGAGTGAAAGATTTTGTTTCTCCTTTGCCCCAACACAGCTCCAATAGCTATGTCACTCGCATCACACATCAATTCAATGGGGTGATCCCAATCCGGAGCAATGATAATTGGTGCAGTCACTAGCTTTCCCTTCAGCTCCTCAAATGCTTTCAGACAGGCATCATCGAACTTGAAGGGGACATCTTTCTCGAGCAACCTGCACAAGGGAGAGGAAATTTTCAAAAAATATTTAATGAAACGACGATAAAAACCTGCATGGCCCAAGAAACTGCGAATGCCTTTGACAGACGTCGGTGGGGGCAATTTTTCAATCGCTTCCACCTTTGCCTTGTCCACCTGCAAACCATTTTTAGACACCTTGTGCCCCAAAACTATACCTTCACGTACCATAAAATGGCACTTTTTCCAGTTTAGTACTAAGTTAGTTTCTTCACACCTAGCAAGCACTTTATCAAGATTCATCAAGTAGTTATCAAAAGAACATCCTGTCACACCTCCTTTTTTACACACCTACCCTGAAGGATAATGTATAAGGGAGTTTTTCCATTTAAAGTGACATTATTCGAAATGGGATTATTTATTTGTTTTTAGAGTCGCCACTTGGGATAGGATTGGCTTTTGGTGTCCCAAGTCACCGGTTTAACTTAAATCCCAAATCGAGGGAAATTGTCGACTTCCCAATTGGAGTCTACGAACCAGAAATTCTGAATAAGGATTTCTGTTGACCCGAGGGAAGGTGTTAGGCACCCCCGAATCCCGTGGTTCTAGCACGGTCGCTTAAATTATTATAAATGGCTAAAAATCTAATTTTTTGCATGTTCCAACCTATAGTGCAATTTTAAGATTATTTATCGCTTTTAGTTAATTTTTAAGCAAGTGAACAGTCGTTTAAAAATGTGTTTTCGGATCACGTCACATAAAATGCACCCGGATCCTCGACACATTTTTATTTAACATTTTGGGATTTGGATTTGGGTCGCATGAAATGCACACCCGTATTTAGGAAGGTAAAATTATTAAAAGCGCGTCTAAAGCGTCTAACGTATTGATAAACTTTGCGGAGGGCCGTGAAATTCGCTAAACGGCACACCCCAATTTCTATGTATTTTTTAATTAAGCATTTAATGAGGGCCCCGCAATTCATGTGTTTTGTTTGGGGAGGCTCATCTCACTTTACTATTTAAAGGCCAACCTAAAGCAAACTATGATTTTCTAATTATTATGTTTGTCTCTAAAAGGGCCAATTAACTCGCATTTATAGATTCGGGCCTTAAGTTCAAGTCCGAATTCAAACAAAAGGGAGGACCCTCTTAGTTTGAACCCGCTACCTAACTCGAAAACCCAAGTTTATATTGCAAATTCATACCCCGGATTCCTAATGTAATTTTTAAAGGGTTTTGACTTGTAATAATTTCTTGGGCCTTAGAGGTTTAGCCCAGCTCTGATGTGTGCAGCTGCGTTCATTATTTAATCACGATCAGTTCTGGGCTTCAGCACAGACCCAACTTGTGTACAAGGGAGCTGAGGCAAAGGCGGAATTACTGGGCCACGATTTTGGGCCAATAGGCCCAAGCCATCAACGAATTGTGCTGAAGGGAAATTACTGGGTAGAGTTCCATTTGGCCCATTAACAATTAATAGAAATATGTGCTATATCAATCCAGTCCTACTAACATTTGAATAAACAGGTAATTAAACATGTTGAATTACAAATTTTGCTCATGTTTCAATACCTATTTAACTGAAACGTGAATTGGCCCTAAACTACATAATCACTCCAATGAAATTCCTATACCATTAACGACATATGTATGAACCTGAAGTAATTCAGAGCTGGACTTGGATTCAATTTCACAATTCCACTAATATTTAATAAATTACAGTTAACCTCACGCTTAATCATTCATCTGTTTTAACATGATCCTGATTGATTATCATTAGCACATGAAACGGACAAAACAGCCTATATAACCTGTGAGATACTATTTACTAACACTCATGTGATCAACCTCAAAGTACCATAATGACTTGTGAAATTAACATCAGCAATAAACAAGCTACAAATTGTAACCTCAATGCAAAACTAACATGGCTCTCACCACCTCACATTAGAAAGTTAATATAGTCCAGTCCAATTACAACATTAACTACTAAAACTGGAATTAAACTAAGCTAACATAATATCACTCCAACAGAGATAGAATTTCCATTTCATTTCTCAGATCGCATGAACATCACCATAGTTTAGAGCTTATACCTGGAATTTGGACAAAGTAAAAAGGAAAATTGAGGTCAGCTTAGGCAGCAACAGTTTACAGCAGCGAAATAAACCAGTTTCAAGACCAAGCCAATATCACAACACCCACAGGAGAGTAACAGAGATCTAACAGCAACAACACAGTCCAAATCTCACTAGTTCGACCTCAAATCTATCCAGAATTGAACTAGAGCTCAAAACTAACTTAAAACAAAGCAGTGTCACAAATTTGTTTTTGGATTTTTACTGGATTTTTATATGTTTTTGGTTTTTTGTCAGGAATTAAGAGTTAAAAGAAGACTTGAGCTATAAGAATGCAGCTCTTTGAACTTCCTTGGATTTTCAAGTTCAAATTTGAAAATTTTGAACTTAAGAAAAGGGATTTTGTGAGGAAATTAAAACTGGAACGTTTTTTTATCTGGGAATTTTCAGAGGGTCTAAACTTGTGAATTAAGGCATTGGACGTGCCTTTTATAGGCAAGGATAAGGGCAGCCCTCAGATTTTCAGTTTTGCATTTTCCATCCTTTCTTAATTTTTATTTTTGCTTAAAAGTCCCTTATTTCCTGACTTCTTTCTCAAGTTATAGCCACTAACTTCCTAAAATTCTGTTTTGACTCCTATCTAGAATGTTCTAGAGATTTCTACTAGTTGCTACCAAGATTCTTTCTATCCAAAAGCCTATACTACCCTTGAACTTTAATCTGAATTACTAACTATGCCGAACTAAACCCCCAGCCCTTGTTAACGATGGTCAAAACTCATCACAGTTAAGCAACAAACGCTGGATCATTCAAAGAAACTCAATTATACTAAAAAAAACCTAAAATTGAACTAAGAGTCTAATTATCCTATTTAAGTATCAGAATCACAACTAATTAGAATTAGACTTGCACGACTGGAACTAAAATTAACAAGTGAAACTGCAAAGAATTAACATAAACAAGAAGAAAGAAATCAAAGCTCAAGCAAGAATCAGTGAACCTGATATATACTACTGAATTGTCCAACTAAACTAATCAATAGGAAGTAAAAATTAAAGCCTATACTAATGGAATCAAACACTGAATTAAACTAAAATCAAAAATCACAAAACAGAATCAATAATAATCAAATAAGGAGAAAAAAAAACCTTACTGATTTTGCCTTCATCTCTCGAAGTTGATTCTCAGTTAATGTTATATGTCTATTTTGCCAAAAATAGACACATAACATTAATTGAAGATCATTTGACTACTTGAAAATTCAAAACAAGTTGAAGTTCTCAAACCCTAGATCTAAAATTCGTGGGATTCTACTTTGATTTGAAGGATTTTGGCTTGATATTTGAGATGAGGAGGTCGAGGGGATCATAGGGTGTGACTTTGGTTGGATTTGGAGGAGTTAGGATTTTGGCCGGAATTTTGATTCAATATTCGAGGAGTCTGACGGGGATTCAAAGGAAACTAAGCCCGGATATGGAAAGGGGAGGTGGAGGAGCATCTGTGGTGTAATTTTGGGGTTCATCGGAGAATCGCCGCCGGCGGAGGCGATTTCCGGCCGGCGGCGGACGACGGAGGGGCGGTGGAGCAGTGGCGGAGACATGGTACGAGGAAGATAGGTTATGTTTTAGGGTTTGTGTATTTTTCGGACAATTTTATGTAAAGGTAAAACTCAATTGTGGCCGTTGGATTAGATAAAATTTATGGCCAGGATTGTGTGACGCCAAACGACGTCGTTTAGTTATAGGGGGAACTGGATCGGGTATTTTGGGATTGGGTTTGGGCCATTTTGGCCGGATCTGGTTGGGATCATTGGGCTCGAATTGGCCCAAGACTTGTGGCCTGTTTTACTCTTCTTTTATTTTGATTCAATTAGTCACTTTCTTTTTTATTAAAATCCTTTTTTTTTCTTTTTTTTTCCTTTTTATTTATTTGTTTTGTTTATTTCATTACAAAATTAAAACTAACAAAACCTAATTTAAACTCCCCAAACTTAGACTAATTAATTTCTAAAAGAATAGACTAAGTCCTAATTTAAAATTATGAAAAGACCATTTTGTTATTTTTTTTCTCATTTTAGTAATATTAATACAAAACTGAATTCTAGATGCAAATGCGCTATTTTTGTACTTTTTTATGAATTATGGAAACTAAGATGCACACAAAAATGCAAACAAGGCAGAAAATCATGCAATTAATTCAAATAATAAAGAAAAATCCAAATTCTAAGGATTTTATAGGAGTAATTTAAGCGTGGCAAAAATCACGTGCTCACAGCTGCCCCTCTTTGCTCGAAGACACGAGGGTTTTCGGGCAAAGATAAATGAGCACCATGAAGGATTTTTGCCTGCTCGGCACTCCATGAGAAGCATTTTGAAAACCATCTGACCGAACCCTGCCTCAAAGGTTGCCTACATATCCTTGGCTATAAAGGAATCAGGTCAGTGTAGTTCTGGAAGGTTTGGTAGCTGGGACTACCAGGAGCTGTGATTTCACTACTGTTGCTGCTGCTACTGCTTGCTGACCTCCTTATTACACCAAAAGGAAAATCAAAGCTAAGCTAGCTATGCCTATCAACTATGAGTTACAAGATTCCTATCTATGATTCTCTTGAAACTTGATCTTGAGTCTTAGCTGATTTTGTTGTGGACTTCGATTCGAATCTTGATGCTCGCAAGTTGTAGGTGTTTACTTCTTCATGCAGCATTGGATCAAAACAGGATCAGCGGAACTTGTGGCTTCAATTAGATTTTGAGCAAGCCGCACCCTTGCTTGCTTCACTTTTGAGTTCATTTCTTTTTGTTCTTTTCTTCTTTTCTTGACTCTGGATTGAGACTCATTCCATTGGTCATCTCGCACCCTGTGTTTTGAGGTCAACCTGCTTAAGATATCAAAAACAAACAAACGAACGGAATTTCTGCCCCAGTTTTCACTAGGAAAATTTCGTGAGTTAGTTGTGACATATATCTAAGCAGTCAAATTAGGATTGTGTAGGGAGACCCTCGGTTTTTGGCCGGGATTTGGAAGAAAAAGCTCCTCGGTTTTTTGGCCGAGAGTTCCTCGATTTTGGCCGGGATTTGGAAAGAAAAGGGCTCCTCGGTTTTTGGCCAGGAGATCTTCGGTTTTTTGGCTGGGATTTGGAAAGAAAAAGCTCCTCGGTTTTTTGGCCGGGAGATCCTCGATTTTTTGGCCGGGATTTGGAAAGAAAAAGCTCCTCGGTTTTTTGGCCGGGAGATCCTCGGTTTTTTGGCCGGGATTTGGAAAGAAAAAGCTCCTCGGTTTTTTGGCCGGGAGATCCTCGGTTTTTTGGCCGGGAGATCCTCGGTTTTTTGGCCGGGATTTGGAAAGAAAAAGCTCCTCGGTTTTTAGGCCGGGAGATCCTCGGTTGTTTGGCCGGAATCTGGAAAGAAAAGGCTCCTCGGGTTTTTGGCCGGGAGATCCTCGGTTTTTGGCCGGGATTTGGAAAGAAAAAGCTCCTCGGTTTTTTGGCCGGGAGATCCTCGGTTTTTTGGCCGGGATTTGGAAAGAAAAAGCTCCTCGGTTTTTTGGCCGGGAGATCCTCGGTTTTTTGGCCGGGCATTTAAGGATTGGGATCCTATGCTACCATGATTTGTTTTTCTTTTGGGATTTTCATTTTTATTTCCTTTCTTCTTTCTTTTTTCTTTTGTTTTCCTCTTTATATGTTTTCCTTTTATTTAGCAAAACACATGAAAGAATTTGGGGAGGGAAAACTTCCTTTTTGGTCGTTTTCCTGCTGCAAAGCTGTTTCAGCGCTTGCGCATTTCATTTCTTTCGGGTTGCACCTGCTTCTTGCACGGTTGCTCTGAACAAAACTTGTTTTCAACAAAGAACAATTTGTTAATTTGAAACGGTGGTTGATTTTGTGGCCTTGATCATCCCAATCGCTTGATCCCGGCCCCCTTTCTGTTGAGAACTTTGCTGCTTGTTAGCCTTGAGGGTGAATCTCTTTTCAAACCGACCGGGTTCAACTCTCGGGATTTCATTATGACTCGCCCGTGTGGGCTCTGGCCTTTTCACTTTATTCTGCCCGTGCCTTTGATTTTCTTTCTTTTCCAATGTCTTTGCTTCGAAAGCATCACCCACTATGGTCAGTCGGGATTGGCCTGACGCACTCGCTGAGGCTGGGTATTTTCTTCGACTCTGACCAGGCGGAGCCCTGTGAAGTCGGTCCTGCCACCTTTTCTTTGTAATAGTTACGGAGTCAGAGTTAAACCGAAAGGGATTCAAAGAAAAAGTATGCAAAAGGCAAGCATATGAGTTTGAAGAGAAGCATCCCTTTCGGGGGAAAAGAAAAACTTATCTGGGTGCATGCTGGCTTCAAATGAACATGCTTCTTGGACTGGACGCCCGACCCACACAAACTTTCCAGCTTCCATTGTTCCGCATTTCAAAACCAGGGAACCTTGCCAGGACTTTTTCAGTGATGAGATGTCTTCTTTTCGGCCGACAGTGTCCTCTGCGGGTTTTCGCCAATCGACCTCTCTCATTTCTCTTCTCATCGTCGCCCGATAGTGCTCTTTGCGAGTTTTCACTAAGCGGACTCTCTCATTTTCAGTTTCTCTACTCACCATCGCCTTATGGTGCCTGAAGGTTTTCACCGATATGACTCTCTCATTTTGTTTCTCTCAATTTGTATTGTATCAGATTCCAACAATGACGTTTGCCACTTCCATGCCTTTGTCAATTGATCGGAAGGACTTGGATAAGGTTTTGGGGTAAAAAGGATTTTGGGCAGAACTACAACTTTGGAACCATTTCGGCGGATTCATGGCCGAACCATTATATCATCTGCCCCAGTTTCATCTTTTGGGGAAATTGGGATTTTTGTTTTGGTGTGACTGAACCTCAGCGAGAGGCTGCCTACGTATCCTTTCGAAATCAAGTCAAACGTAGTTTTGTTTGTTTTTGTTTTTTCTTTTCTTTTCCTTTTTCTTTTCATCATATTTTCTTTTCTTTTGTTTTTTTTTCTTTTTTCTTTTCATATTTTTTTTCCTTTTCTTTTTTTTTCTTTTTTTTTCTTTGTCTTTTTCTTTTTTTTTTTCAATAATACTTTCGGGTTCCAAAGGGGGTAACCAAGGAAAGGTAACTGGCTCAAGGGGTTTACGAAGGATTGATAGTATTTGGGTAGCGAGAAGGAGAGCCTTCGTCATCTCAATTGCACAAAAGCCATCATCGCAGGAGGCATAGACATAATACCTTTTGACTGCATCTGCATTGACTGCTGTTTCAGGGTCATTTCCTTCGATGTCTCCCAGATATAGTGCTCCTCTTGGCAATATCTTTCGGATTATGTATGGACCTTTCCAATTAGGGGCGAACTTCCCTTTTGCTTCCTAGTGATGAGGGAGAATGCGTCTGAGTACCAGCTGTCCCACTTCAAAATTCCTGGGATGCACTTTCTTGTTATAGGCGTGGGCCATTCTTTGTTGGTATAACTGCCCGTGACAAACTGCGGCCATCCATTTTTCATCAATTAATGACAATTGCTCTAGTCGGGTCTTAACCCACTCACTGTCCTCAATCTCCGCTTCAACGATTATCCGGAGTGAAGGAATTTCTACTTCCGCATGTATGACAGCTTCAGTACCGTAAACCAACAAGTACGGTGTCGCTCCAATTGATGTACGCATTGTGGTACGATACCCGAGTAATGCAAAAGGTAACTTTTCATGCCATTGCCTGGAGCTTTGAATCATCTTTCTCAAAATCTTCTTGATGTTCTTATTTGCTGCTTCAACAGCACCGTTGGCTTTTGGCCGATAAGGAGTAGAGTTTCTATGCGTTATCTTGAATTGTTCACATACCTCTCCCATCAGACGACTGTTCAAGTTTGCAGCATTGTCGGTAATGATAGTTGCAGGAATGCCAAAACGACGAATGAGATTGGAGTGCACAAAGTCTACCACAACTTTCTTGGTGACCGACTTGAGAGTAATGGCCTCAACCCATTTTGTGAAATAGTCAATTGCCACCAATATGAATCTACGCCCATTCGAAGCTTTCGGCTCGATCGGCCCAATGACATCCATACCCCAAGCAACAAACGGCCAGGGTGCTGACATCGGATGAAGCTCCATTGGAGGTGCATGAATCAAATCACCGTGCACCTGACATTGATGGCATTTTCGAACAAAGTTGAAGCAGTCCTTTTCCATAGTTATCCAGTAGTACCCCACTCGCAGAATTTTCTTTGCAAACACATAACCATTCATATGAGGTCCGCATACTCCCGCATGTACTTCATGCATAATTCTTCCGGCTTCCTCTGCATCAACACATCTTAGCAGGTTGAGATCCGGGGTCCTTTTATACAAAACATCACTGCTTAAGAAGAAACCGCTCGCATGCCGTCTAATGGTTCTCTTCTGATCTCCAGTGGCTTGCTCGGGGTATTCTTGTGTTTTCAAAAATCTCTTGATATCATGATACAAGGGCCGAATGCTGGGTTCCGCCTCGACCGCATTACAATACCTGTGCTTTTCTTTGATTTGAATCTCCAGAAGGTCAATATGGGCATTGCCTGGGTAAGGCAGCATTGAAGCTCGAGCGGCGAGTGCATCGGCTAGTTCATTGTGACACCGAGGGATATACCTGAACTCTATCGACTTGAAGCGTTTGGTGAGATCTTCCGCATGCTGTCGATAGGGAATGAGCTTAACATCTCGAGTCTCCCACTCCCCCTGGGCTTGTCGGATAATCAAATCAGAGTCCCCCATGATTAATAAATCTTCAACATCTTGGTCAATTGCCATATTCATGCCTATGATGCAGGCTTTGTACTCAGCCGTATTGTTTGTGCAGAAAAATTGGAGCCTTGCAGTAGCTAGGTAGTGCTGACCATTGGGTGATATCAAGATTGCCCCAATGCCTACGCCTCTTGTATTTACTGCTCCGTCAAAGAACATTTTCCAAGCACGAGTGTCCTCAGAGATGGCTTCTACTGAATTTACCTCCTCATCTGGGAAATATGTGCTCAATGGTTGGTATTCCTCGTCAACCAGGTTTTCAGCCAAATGATCCGCCAACGCCTGGGCCTTCATTGCCGTGCGAGTAATGTAGACTATGTCAAATTCAGTGAGCAAGATTTGCCATTTTGCCAGTCTCCCAGTGGGCATCGGTTTCTGGAATATGTACCTCAAAGGATCCAACCTAGTTATTAGATAGGCGGTGTGGGCTTGAAGATAGTGTCTCAACTTTTGAGCGACCCATGTCAGAGCACAACATGTTCTTTCCAACAAAATGTATTTGGCCTCGAAGCTGGTGAACTTCTTGCTCAAATAATAAATTGCCTGCTCTATCCTGCCGGTTATATCATGCTGCCCAAGAACACATCCAAAAGAATTTTCCAACACTATCAGATACAAGAAGAGAGGTCGCCCATGCTCCGGTGGGACCAATACTGGAGGATTTGACAAATATTCCTTGATTTTGTCGAAGGCCTCTTGACATTCGGATGTCCATTTGATTGCCGCATCTTTCTTCAACAGTTTGAATATGGGCTCACAGGTGGTAGTCAGTTGAGCGATGAACCGACTGATATAGTTTAACCTGCCCAATAAGCTCATCACATCCTTCTTAGTTCTTGGAGGAGGTAAATCTCGAATGGCCTTTATCTTTGTGGGATCTAACTCAATACCTCTCCTGCTAACGATGAAACCCAAGAGTTTGCCTGATGGGACTCCGAAGGCACATTTGGCTGGATTCAACTTCAGATCATACTTGCGCAGCCGTAACTTTCTCAAATCTCGTACATGGTCACTCTGAGTTCGGGACTTAATGATTACATCATCCACATACACCTCTATTTCTTGATGCATCATATCGTGGAAAATGGTGGTCATGGCTCTCATGTAGGTTGCCCCAGCATTCTTCAGCCCAAATGGCATGACCCGATAACAGTAGGTACCCCAGGGTGTAGTGAAAGCTATCTTCTCGGCATCTTCTTCATCCATCAACACCTGATGATATCCTGCGTAACAATCCATGAAGGACTGTATTTCATGTTTGACGCAGTTATCAACAAGGATGTGAATGTTATGGAACGGGAAATTGTCTTTGGAACTTGCCCTATTCAAATCTCGGTAGTCCACACACACCCGGGTTTTCCCGTCTTTCTTTGGCACTGGAACCACATTGGCTAGCCATGTAGTATATTGGACCACTCGGATTACCCCCACCTTCAGCTGTTTTGTGATTTCTTCTTTGATCTTATCATTGATATTAGTTTTAAACTTTTTGCTTTTGCTATACTGGAGGACAATTGGGGTAAATTGGCAATTTGTGCACCACTAGATCCATACTCAGTCCTGGCATGTCGTCATACGACCAAGCAAACACATCTTTAAATTCGAACAGGAGTTGTATTATTGCATCTCGAGTTTGCTCATCTGTGTGAATGCTTATTTTGGTTTCCCTTATTTCTTCGGTAGTTCCCAAATTAACTGGTTCAGTGTCATTTAGATTTGGCTTAGGTTTGTTCTCAAATTGTTCCAATTCTCGGTTAATTTCCCTAAAAGCCTCTTCTTCATCATAGTTCGATTCTTGATTCATTATTTCACAATTAGACAGCGTGTTTGAGTCTGGGCATGAAGTCCGCAAGCATGTCATGTTATTTAAAGCCGCATTATTATAACTGAAAAGAAAAGATGAAAAGGGAAAAATAACCAAATTAGAAAGAATAAAAGAAAGATTGACAATGAAATATTGATTTCATTTCTTGGAATTGGAAAGATAACAGGGTCTACATTCAGGAATTTAAAGACAAGAAACTAAAAGAAACATCCGAGTTACACCCTGAAATAACTCGGGATGCAGAAAAGGTGACAGGGCTAGTCTACCGGGACTCCCGCCTGATCGGGAATGGCGTAGCCTTCCAGTTTTGGAGTTTAGCATCTGGTCCCATATAGAGCACCTCAGCGGTGCTAGTCCCTTCCCCTGGCTGAACCATGTTGGTTTCATAAAGCATTTGTTTTATAGCTCCACATATATCTTCGATTTCCTCAGCTGTGAACACCTCATCGTCTTCTTCTTTGCCATACTTGGGCTTGACAAAAGTATCATAGAGATGTGGCAATGGTTGTGGAAGAACCCATCCTTCTTTCATTCTTTCCTCGGCCCATTTCTCATCATCTGGGTTAGGGTGGACGCCTATCCCAAAAAACTTTTCTGCTGTAGGTAGAGTTACCGGCTCGGATATTCCTTTTAAAGCCTTTCCTAACCCTTTTCCTGGTTTGAAACCATGTCTAATCATCTCTTTGGCCACCATGATTAAAGCATAAGACAAGAAAGGCTGAGGACAAGGATTTCCCTCCTCGTGCCGATCTGCCACCACAATTTCAAAGGCTTGATAAACAATATGCTCACTTCCTTCCCTCGCCTCCAAACATGGGATAGATGGGTCACGATAAATGGACTGCTCGTCTTCTCCGTGGACCAAGATTTCCTGATTTCATATTCGAATTTCACCATTTGGTGGAGGGTAGAGGGCACAGCTCCTGCAACATGGATCCAGGGCCTTCCCAAAAGAAAATTATAAGACGTATCCATGTCTAACACCTGGAAGGTTACCTCGAATTCCATCGGACCTATGGTCAATATCAAATCAATTTCACCGATGGTATCCCTCTTAACACCAGCAAAAGCTCTCACACAAACATTATTCGGCCGAATCCTTCCTGTCCCAATTTCCATCCTTTGCAATGTGGAGAGTGGGCAGATGTCAACCCCCGAGCCTCCATCCATCATGACTCGCTTGACATAATAACCTTCATACTTGACAGTCATATGCAAGGCTTTATTGTGAGCTGCGCCTTCCGGAGGCAAGTCATTTTTACTAAAAGACAGTTGATTGATGGCGAAGAACCTTTCTGCCATCCTTTCGAGCTGTTCGATGGAAGTTTCAATTGGCACATACGCCTCATTCAGAGTTTTCATCAAGATCTTCTGATGCTCGGAGGATTTCGTCACCAATGATAGCAGGGACACCTGTTCAAGATATTTCCTTAATTGATCCACCTCATTCAACCGAGGCGGTTAATTGTCCCCCGTACCACATAAGCTCCTTTTGGTACATATATTTGCGTTTCCCTTTTTACTTCAAACTTCCTTGGAGCACTGACAACTAATGGTTTTTCTTGGCGTCCTCGCGGAACACAGAGGATTCCATTCTTAAGAGGTTCCGTCTCTGCTTTTATCTCAGGTTTCTTCTCAGGCTCAGTTTTGACACTTTTATTCTTCTTCTCCCCTTTCTCTTGCTTCGGGGGTACCTTGGGTTTCTTTTCTACGTCGGCAATAGCAATTATAGCTTTTAATGCTGGATCAAATTCTCTGCCTTCACAGATCATCCCGATTACCGGCCCGTTATTGTGAGCGGGCAACGGATTATTGGTCATATTCGGGGCTTCTTCATCCCTCAACACTATTTTCCCTTGTTCAATCAAATCTTCCACAGCTTTCTTTAATGTCCAACAGTTATCAGTACTATGCCCTTCAGCTCCTGAATGGTAGGCACAATGGACCCCTCGTTGATAAGCTGGAGATTCCGGGTTCTGCCTGTTTTGGGGAATAGGCTGCAGCATATTCATTTGGACGAGTTTCGGGAACAGACTGGTGTAAGGTTCCCGAGAGCGGAAGTTATTTTGCAGTGGTCGGGGATTATATTGGTTCTGGTAAGGAGGTTGATTTCTTTGGAATGGAGGTGGATTTCGGTTAGCTTGTGGTTGCGGTCGACCGAAAGGTTGAGCGTTCATGACCGCATAAGGTGGGGGAGCGTAAGCCATATCAGTGTGAGGATAGTAGTGTTGAGGGGTTCTTCCAGAGAACACCGGTCTAGGAGCCCGGTATCTTCTTCCTCCCGATGCTGCCATCACTGTTTCTTCTTTCTTTTTGCCTTTGGCCATTCCTCCAGACCCGCCTTGGATGGCTTGGGAGGTTGCTCTTATGGCTGACTGGCTCATGATTCTACCCGTTTTTAGCCCATTCTCTACCATCTCTCCGATTTTTATTGCCTTTGCGAAAAGCTTACCCATAGCTGACATCATATTCCTAAAGTAGTCTGCTTCCTGGGCTTGAAGGAAAACAGTGACCATCTCTACCTCATCCATCGGAGGCTTCACTCTTGACGCCTGTTCACGCCACTTAATTGCATATTCGCAGAAACTTTCTGAGAGCTTTTTCTTTAGATTCGCCGAGGAGTTCCTGTCTAGCGCGATGTCTATGTTGTACTGAAATTGTCGAACAAAGTCTCGGGCCAGATCATCCCAAATATGCCAACGCGAGACATCTTGGTCCATATACCACTCTGAAGCGATGCCAATTAAGCTTTCCCCGAAATATGCCATCAACAATTCTTCTTTGCCACCGGCTCCCCGTAACTGATTGCAATACTTCTTCAGGTGAGCAATGGGGTCACCGTTGTCACACCTCCTTTTTCACTACACCCGCAAGGGCGTAAAGGAGTTTTTCCAATTAAAGGACAATCGAAGCGGAATTTATTATTTAAAAATTCAGAGTCGCCACTTGGGAAATTAATGGTGTCCCAAGTCACCGGTTGAATCCCGAATCGAGGAAGAATTGACTCTGTTTAACAGTCCGCGAACCACAAATCCGAGTAAGGAATTCTGTTAACCCGGGAGAAGGTGTTAGGCATTCCCGAGTTCCGTGGTTCTAGCACGGTCGCTTAAACTGTTATTAATGGCTAAATATCTGATTTTAATACATGCTTTAATCTATGTGCTTTTTGACTTTAAACCGCTTTATTATTAATTTTTAAAGAGAATTGCAACGTCGTGAAAACACGTCTCGAACCACGTCACATAAATGCACCCGTGGCTTTTGACACATTTCAACTCCGTTGGGATTTGGATTTGGGTCACATAAATGTGCACCCGAGTTTAGGAAGGTAAATTATTAAAACAACGTGCCTAAAGCAACTACGCGTTTGCAACTTTGCGAGGGCCATAAAAATTTGCTAAATGGCACACCTCGAATTCTAAGGATTTTAAAAAATTAATTAAGTGAGGGCTATGAGTTAAGGTGTGATGGTGGAACATGGGTCTGTTGCTCTCACTAAATTGATAGAAACTATTTTGGCCCGGGTAAATTAAAATTGATCATGGTACAATTAGCCCTTTAACCCAACTAAACAGTAGGCCCAATTACTAATACTCCACTGTCCGTTAGCAATTTTCAGTATTACATACTTCATTAAACTAACCCAATTCCTTTTAAATCTAATTAACAATCGTGACCCATTAATCCCAAAATGCTCACCAATCAGAGAACATGTGCCTTCCTACTACTACACCTGAACTTGGATTCATATAAATAAAAAATATATCTTTAATCCGGAGTGCTCAACAATCAAACCAACTGAAAATAAGAATTGAAACACGAACTAATCATGGAAAACAACCAAGCACATAATATTATGATAAAATTCATGCCACATAAAGTCAACAAAAGAACTACGATTAAAAGAAATATGCCATAAACTTTGCCGAAATGGAAAGGGAACAGACCTTTGAGATCGAAACCTTTCTTCACTATATCGAATTACAGAAGGAAAATGGCAGCTACAAAACGAAGGAGAATAGGCCGTCGAACGGAGTTCAAACAACCTTGACGGAACCGGATCCGATCGAATGAGAACTCGCCGGAAATGGACCTCGACAGATCCCCAAACTCGAGCGACAATACCTCGTCAGTGACTGGTTTTGGACTGGTTTTTACCAGATTTTCGGGGCTGTTTTTAGGCTCAATGTGGACTGTTTTGCGGCGAACTTCTGCTGGTTTTTTTATGTGTTTTCAGAGACGTTTTTAAACATTGAAGAAGAAGGCTGCTGAATTGTTCTTTGTTTTGCTACTACGTACATGGAAGAATGATTCAAAAGCTTCTTAGAAGTAATCTCAAATGGAAACCTACCAACATAGATTACGTCTTTATTTTGTGTATTTTTCTTGCCGCTGATCTCCTGTATTGCGGCTGCTGCTCCTTCTTTTTTCTTTTTGGGAATTCCCCTTTTCAGATTTTTTAAGTATTATTTATAGGTAGAGTCTAGGTCTAGGTGTATTTTTGTGTATTTTGCCCATTAGTCCCTAGATTTTTTGTGTTAAGTCCTTAGGGTTCTTTTTTATTTATTTTTTATTCCTAAAGAAGAGTCTAGAAGGGTCCCTAGACNGAAGTGAAGGTCTTGTAACAATTTGATTTCCTTTTCCATCTCGGCGATTAACCCATAGCATTGTTCCCTCTCGGCCTGAAGTTCTTTGTCCCGCCGAGCTGCCTTTTCTTCAAGAGTATTCATTTTTCTTTTCATGTTAGCAATGGTTCCCTCATAGTTTCTATTCATTTGTTGTACAAACTGGGCTCTTTCCTCAGTCTTCTTTGCCCATTGTGCCCGAAGTCTTGCCATGTTCCCCTCGGATTTTTCCAATTCTTCCTGATAGTCCAGGACTTGCTTCTTTAACCCTTTTATCAATCTCTCATCGGATAGACTTCTTTCTTGATTCCTGGCATCTATTTTCATTTGCTGAATTTGGGCCTTGAGAGCTTCATTCTCCTGGGCCAATTTCTTTTTATCACCTTCATCAGCTGCGGCTTGCAAGGTGTTTTCAAACCGGAGCTCCTAAACCTATTTTTCCAATGCTCCTATTCGGGCCCTGTACTCCTTTTCCTTGGCTAACCAATCCCATTGCACCTGGGCCTCGTTAGTGAATTGTCGTACATGTGGCCTTTTGGCGGGTCTCTCAGGAATTTGAAATCTTTTACCAAACCAGACCAAGTATTTAGGATCTACCTCACCTCTGGCTCGGTCCTGTACTATAGTCTTAGGCTCAAGGTACCTGCACTCATTCCATATCTTTCGGATTCTGCCTGCAGGGAATGCAGCCTTCGGGCCTAAGTCGATGACTTGCCCACTCAGGTCTTCATCATTGTGCACTGTCTAGAATCTTCCAAATTGTCGCAAAACTCGCTAAGGAGCATAAGGCTTTATGCTTCGAATACCCATCAAAAGAATATAAGAGACCTCTGCTGATATGTATACAGCTTCAGTAGCAGGAAGCCATCCATAAGCCCATTCAACTTTATCTGCGGTCAAGTATCTTAAGCATGACGACCAGGCCTCAGTACCCTCAGGGAACTAAATACCTGTCACCCGGGTCTCGAATTCTGTAATACAACTCAACCCGGTTAAACCGTAGTTCATATAGCCTGTGCGGTGACAGAGGTGTTCCTGTATCCACAACTGCAAGAGCAAATTGCAACCTTGAAAGAATTTCTCCCCTTCCCGACATTTGGTCAAAGCTCGGTACATTTCTGCTACAATCAGGGGAACCACTATGCTAGTAGGTTTTTTCGTGGCAACATGTAGCATCCCTACTTGGTCGAGGTCTATGTGACCATCTTTTCTCGGACAAATTACCACTCCTAAAAAGGCTACCATGAAGGCTAATGCCAGTCGGGCTTCCCATTTGTCTTTATTTCCTGCATGGGTCAATCCTGTGTTGGGTTCGTCGAAACCTTTGGGGTTACCATACCGGTGATATAAGAAATGCAATGTACAACACCCTTCTGCCAGGTGCAGGTCTTGAATATCCCGGCTGATGTTCAACAAATCCAAGAACCTATGAAGGGTTACCGGTCGTGGGTCCAATGGGTATCTACCTCGGAGGTTCCCGTTGAGACCCGCGTATCCTGCAATCTCTTCTAATGTAGGTGTGAGTTCAAAATCTGAAAACCGGTATACATTACGGGTCGGATCCCAAAATGGTATTAGTGCCTCAATGATATCCTTCCTTGGTTTGATGTTCAATAAATCTACGAGGCCGCCCAAACTTTTGACCACGGTATCTCTGCTTCCTTTTCCCAAATCATGCCACCACATGTGGAGTTTCAAAGGGATCTCGCTCAGGACTAAGAAGGTCTCGATGTTATTTGAATTCATCCTGCACATTTATTTAGGGGAATTTAATGATTTATTTCGAAAAATGGCTATTTGTGCAAAAATTCTTTATTTAGAAAAACAAGGACTTGGATTTGCAAATACGGCCTTTCAGCACTTCTAGGAGGAAGATTTTAAGGTTGTGCCCGCAAACCATTTAAAAATGACTCAGGGTGGCTGTTCTTGCAAAAAATGGCCTTCCGGCGTCCTTTTAGGGACATTCGGCTTATTTTAAACAAGAATGGCATCACCCGACTTATTTTGTGACAAAATTAAAATTTTGGTATTTTTGGGTATTTTTGCAAAAGGGTGGTTGGACCCGATGAGGGTTGCTTACGTATCTCACATCCGGTGAGAATCAAACCAGCGTAGTTCGGGCAGATATGCCAAAAACAAATGTACTTTGAACAAATACTTTTCTCTTTTCTCTTTTTTTTTCATTTTTCACAAATCCGGCATCATTTCGGTACTATTTGGGCATTGGGTTTTTCTTTTTTAAAACAAATGGTCACCCTCACTTAGTCCTATCACTGCTTATTTTCGCAATTTTCACTCATTTAGACAAGCCGGTCAACATGCAAAGCCGAGCAAATAAATGCGCAAGTAGCACGTAAGATGCATCAGGATGGTCAATTTGTTTCAGGTCACCTGTCCTAGACGGACCCAACCCCTGTGTTGAGTCCCCTAAGTCAAATGCACATGATGCAAACAAACGTCCTACTAGGGATCCGGCATGAAGTTTTGTTCTTCTAGGTTTAAACCCTAGGTTTATTAGTCTAGACCTGGCTTACGCGAGCGGACAACTCGAGCCGAGGGGGAGGTAGCGTACCGGGGATACAGAAGCTCCGCCGGCTTAGCAACTTATCCAAACCTCGTTCTAAATGGGAAAAGACTCTAAACAGAAGAGAAGCTACACGAAGTGCATCCTTCTCCATGACGTAGAAGACTCAGAGAGAGGAAGGGATTCGTAACAGTTTATATATACAATTCAACAAATATCAAAGCGGTAACACATTTAGCACATATAGCATGGAACATGTAGAAAAATCAGATAAAGCCAAATACAACAATTATACTAAGCTCGAATTCTTGAACCCTGAATCGGAATTCCGGGTTCGTATCCCCAGCAGAGTCGCCAGAGCTGTCACACCTCCTTTTTTACACACGTACCCCGAAAGATAATGTTTAAGGGAGTTTTTCCATTTAAAGTGACACTATTCAAAATGGGATTGTTTATTTGCTTTTAGAGTCGCCACTTGGAATAGGATTGGCTTTTGGTGTCCCAAGTCACCGGTTTAACTTGAGCTATAAGAATGCAGCTCTTTGAACTTCCTTGGATTTTCAAGTTCAAATTTGAAATTTTTGAACTTAAGAAAAGGGATTTTGTGAGGAAATTAAAACTGGAACGTTTTTTTTTTTGGGAATTTTCAGAGGGTCTAAACTTGTGAATTAAGGCATTGGACGTGCCTTTTATAGGCAAGGATAAGGGCAGCCCTCAGATTTTCATTTTTGCATTTTCCATCATTTCTTAATTTTCATTTTTGCTTAAAAGTCCCTTATTTCCTGACTTTTTTCTCAAGTTATAGCCACTAACTTCCTAAAATTCTGTTTTGACTCCTATCTAGAATGTTCCAGAGATTTCTACTAGTTGCTACCAAGATTCCTTCTATCCAAAAGCCTATACTACCCTTGAACTTTAATCTGAATTACTAACTATGTCGAACTAAACCCCCAGCCCTTGTTAACCATGGTCAAAACTCACCACAGTTAAGCAACAAATGCTGGATCATTCAAAGAAAATCAATTATACTAAAAAAAACTAATATTGAAATAAGAGTCTAATTATCCTATTTTAAGTATCAGAATCACAACTAATTAGAATTAGACTTGCACGACTGGAACTAAAATTAACAACAAGTGAAACTGCAAAGAATTAACATAAACAAGAAGAAAGAAATCGAAGCTCGAGCAAGAATCAGTGAACATGATATATAATACTGAATTGTCCAACTAAACTAATCAATAGGAAGTAAAAATTAAAGCCTATACTAATGGAATCAAACACTGAATTAAACTAAAATCAAAAATCACAAAACAGAATCAATAATAATCAAATAAGGAGAAAAAAAAACCTTACTAATTTTGCCTTTATCTCTCGAAATTGATTTTCAGTTAATGTTATATGTCTATTTTGCCAAAAATAGACACATAACATTAATTGAAGATCATTCGACTACGTGAAAATTCAAAACAGGTTGAAGTTATTCAAACCCTAGATCAAAAATTCGTGAGATTCTACTTTGATTTGAAGGATTTTGGCTTGAGATTTGAGATGAGGAGGTCGAGGGGATCATAGGGTGTGACTTTGGTTGGATTTGGAGGAGTTAGGGTTTTGGCCGAAATTTTGATTCAATATTCGAGGAGTCTGACGGGGATTCGAAGGAAACTAAGCCCGGATATGGAAAGGGGAGGTGGAAGAGCATCTATGGTGTAATTTTGGGGTTCATCGGAGAATCGCCGCCGGCGGAGGCGATTTCCGGCCGGCAGCGGACGGCGGAGGGGCGGTGGAGCAGTGGCGGAGACATGGTACGAGGA
This sequence comes from Nicotiana attenuata, assembly GCF_001879085.1. NCBI lineage: Eukaryota > Viridiplantae > Streptophyta > Magnoliopsida > Solanales > Solanaceae > Nicotiana > Nicotiana attenuata. Next base: position 362,374 of record NW_017670840.1, on the reverse strand, counting down.
AGATAGGTTATGTTTTAGAGTTTGTATATTTTTTCGGACAATTTTATGTAAAGGTAAAACTCAATTGTGGCCGTTGGATTAGATAAAATTGATGGCCAGGATTGTGTGACGCCAAACGGTGTCGTTTAGTTATAGGGGGAACTGGACCGGGTATTTTGGGATTGGGTTTGGGCCATTTTGGCCGGATCTGGTTGGGTTCATTGGGCTCGAATTGGCCCAAGACTTGTGGCATGTTTTACTCTTCTTTTATTTTGATTCAATTAGTCACTTTCTTTTTTATTAAAATCCTTTTCTTTTCTTTTTTTTTCCTTTTTATTCATTTGTTTTGTTTATTTCTTTACAAAATTAAAACTAACAAAACCTAATTTAAACTCCCCAAACTTAGACTAATTAATTTCTAAAAGAATAGACTAAGTCCTAATTTAAAATTATGAAAAGACCATTTTGTTATTTTTTTTCTCTCATTTTAGTAATATTAATATAAAACCGAAGTGTAGATGCAAATGCACTATTTTTGTACTTTTTTATGAATTATGGCAACTAAGATGCACACAAAAATGCAAGCAAGGCACAAAATCATGCAATTAATTCAAATAATAGAGAAAAATCCTAATTCTAAGGAATTTATAGGAGTAATTTAAGCTTGGCAAAAATCACGTGCTCACACATCCAAACACAGAAAAATCATCCATGAACACTTCCACAAACCTCTCAACCATGTCAGTAAAAATGGCCATCATACACCTTTGAAAAGTCGCAGGTGCATTACAAAGACCAAAGGGCATTCTCTTGAACGCATACGTGCCATAGGGGCAGTAAATGTGGTCTTCTCTTGGTCCTCTGGGGCTATAGAAATCTGATTATCCCCCGAGTAACCATCTAAGAAGCAGTAGTACTCTTGGCCAGCTAATCTATCAAGCATTTGGTCAATAAAGGGGAGGGGGAAATGGTCCTTCCGGGTGGCATTGTTCAATTTCCTATAATCGATGCAAATCCTCCACCCAGTGACAGTTCTTGTGGGGATCAAATCATTATTTTCATTAACCACTACAGTCATCCCCCCTTTCCTGGGTACACATTGAACGGGGCTTACCCATTTGCTGTCTGAGATAGGAAATACAATACCTACATCAAGCCACTTAATCACTTCTTTTCTTACCACCTCTTTCATGATTGGATTTAGCCGGCGTTGTTGCTCTACACTGGGCTTGTGTCTATCCTCCATGAGAATTTTGTGCATACAAAAGGCTGGACTAATGCCTTTAATGTCAGACATCGTCCACCCAAGTGCTCGTTTGTGCTCACGTAGCACTCTCAACAGCTTCTCTTCTTGCAATTTAGACAAGTCAGAAGAAACAGTAACAGGTAAAGTGTCAGAGTCACCAAAATAAGCATATTAAAGGTGAGGTGGGAGAGGTTTAAGCTCTAGTTTTGGGGCTTCCTCAATGGACGGCTTTGGAGGAGGTCCTTCTGGCCTATTTAAAGGCTCAAAGGGGTGTATCCCTTGCATGTACGCACAAGATGTATCTAAGATGTGCATCATCTCCTCAACCTCATCATCACTCCCCGGGCTATCAAACAACATAAGCGCTTTCTCTAGAGAATCGTCTAGATATACACTCGTGCCAAGAATTTGCTCATCAACCTCAACAACGGATACCATTGAGAGATCCTCATAATGGCGGGGGAGTTGGATTGCTTTGTACACATTAAAGACTGCTTCCTCGTCATCTACCCTCAAGATCATTTTTCCTTCTCTCACTTTGATAATTGCATCACCAGTAGCCAAGAGAGGTCGCCCCAATATGATTGGAACCAGTTCATCAGCCTCATATCGAGGATAATGAAATCAGCAGGGAAGATAAATTTCCCAATTTGTAGCAACACATCTTCAATCACCCCCTCAGGGTGTGCTATCGACCTATCAGCCAGCTACAACATCACAGTAGTTGGCCTTGGAGCTCCCAGGCCCAATCGCTTGAACAAAGATAAGGGAATCAGATTTATACTTGCCCCCAAATCGCAAAGAACACGTCCCACATCAATATTACCAATTCGCATAGGGATGGTAAAGCTGCCAGGATCCTTAAGCTTTTGAGGGAGCTTATTTTGGACCCTTGAAGTGCATTCCTCAGTAAGTGCAACTGTCTCAAATTCAGTCAATCTTCTCTTGTGAGCCACTACATCTTTTATGTACTTACCATACTTTGGAATTTCACGAAGCACATCAACGAGTGGGATATTCAATTGAACCGGGCTCAACATGGAGAGAAACTTGCTGAACATGCGATCATCATTCTTTTTCTGCAATCTCTGGGGGAAAGGGGGTGGTGGCCTTGGGGCCTCCACTAGCTCTAGAATTTTAGCAGCATTATTTGGCTCGTGTGTCACTTTAGGGATCAACTCCCCCTCAGGTATGGGCTTGTCTTTTCTCTTCTTTGGCACTTCCTCTAGCTCCCTCCCATTTCTAAGTGTTACTGCATTCACTTGCGGGTTCTTCTCTGTATCACTTGGGAGAGCGCCTGCAGGTCTAGTGTTTTGATTTGTTGCTAACTGCCCCATTTGCCTCTCAAGATTTCTTAAATCGGTCCTAAGTTGCTGATTGTCGCTCAACAACTTCTTTAGCAAATCATTGGTACTTTCTTCCATTTGTTGGGGTGGCCTTTGAGGCTGATTGAAACCCCCTTGGGGTCTATGTTGATTCTGATTCTGCTGATTTCCACCCCATGTGAAGTTGGGATGATTCCTCCAATTTGGATTGTAAGAATTTCCGTATTGTGCATGCTGATTCGGTGGACCTCTGTTCTGTTGCCCCACATAATAGATGGATTCTGGATTCGTGGGGCACATGTCACTCATATGATTGTCACCACATAATTCGCAACAAATAGCCATTTGGTGCACAGGTTGCATTGTTTGTGGTTGCTGCATTGTCATCCTATTCATCGGATTGGCCAGCTAGCAAAGCTAAGAAACACAAGCGTAAAGGATAAATAAAAGAAGAGAGAGAGAAGAAAAATGAGAATGAAAAAGGAAAAAAAGAGAGAAGAAAAGAAAAGTGTAGAAAAAGAAAAAGAAAAAAAAGGAAGAAAAGAAAGAAAAGTCACAACAGCAAAGTAATGATCTAAGTATTTAAAAATCAAAGAACCAAGTTTTTCCAGAAAAGTGCTATTTTGCGGTCCAGAATGCGGTCGCAAATCAAGTATGCGGACCGCATTTCTACCGCAGAATGAGTCAGTGATTTGGTTAAAATTAAGGTCAAAATGCGGTCCATTATTCGACCGCATAACTGATATGCGGACCGTATTTCTATCGCAAAATGAGTCCATGTGCCAGGCAAATTTTTGGTCAAAAATGCGGTGCATTATGCGACCGCAAATCGTGTATGCGGACCGCATTTCCGCCGCAAACCCAAACAGTAGGATCAGATTTTTGGAGATTTTTTGCGGTCCATTCTGCGGACCGCATTTCGTCTCTGTGATCGCAAAGTGCGACCGCATATCTTACTCGGGTACCTATTTTTCTAAATTAAACCTGACCCCCTTTTTAATAAAATACCCCAACCCCTCATTTTAACGAGTTTTCTGAACAAAATAAGAGTGAGGTAAGAGAGGGTTCTTTAGAGAGAAAGTCATCTTCATCAAATTTGATTCTTCAAAACTATCTGGGCCGGGAAATTTCAAGTAATTGTCTTCATCTCCATTCTTGCAGGTAAAATCCCCAACCCTTTTTCATTGATTTTCAGGTTTAAATTAAGGGGGGAGTCTCATGCATTGATTATTGAAAATAATGGTTGAAAACATACATGCATGCCTTTTATAACCTAAAATCTAGTAAGAGGAATTGGGTAGGAGTAAAGGATTGTACAAAGAAGGGTTGATAACCTAAATAAGGTTGAGTAGCAATTGTGAACTTCAATTCTAAGTCATATGTGTTAACTTGTGCACTAGATTGACGTTGCTATACTATTTGGTGAATTTAAAATAGAAGTTAAAAGGGAATTCGGCTCCAGGTATGGATGGCTAACTTTGACCTTTGTGAAATCACCTTGTTTGGTGTACGAATATTTGGTATGTGATACCTACGTGGATTATGAGTGAAGTTCTTGTGATTGGTATGACTTGAGTATTCGTGGTTAAGTTTCCCGATATAATGGTGTAAGTAATTGACAATAAATCTAATGTGTGATTGTGAAAGTGTTATGTGGTAAGAGCTGAGAAACAAATGATGGAAGGAAATCGTAAATGATGCAATTGGAACAACTGTGGTAATAACATATATGGCTTGTCGTGGGCAATTACTGTTGTGACATAAAATGCATATGAGTTGTTGAATATGATGGAAATGGTATTGAGGGTTATGGAAATTCTTTGTGAATTGTTGTTGTTATTCGTTGAGAATTGTTGTTGTAGTTCTTGAGAATTGTTATTGTTGTTCTTTGTGAATTGTTGTTGTTGTTGTGTTGTTTGTGAATTGTGATTGTTCGGTGGGATCAGGTTGCGCGCCGCAACACGAAGTAATAAGGTGTGGGTTATGGTGATAAGGGTGGCTGAGGTAATAAGGGTCGAAAGTGATCGAAATCACTATTGAAATGAAAATATGAGAAAATTGTGAAATCATTGATGTGATAATGTTGAAGGGGAAAAAGGAGAGATTGTAAACTTGTTTGGCTTGATTGTTCTTTTTCATGTGTATTTGATTGTTTATTCTATTACTGCTCGTTACTTTTGTATGGTTTGAGTTTACTTGGGGCAAAGTTTGTTCATACATACCAGTACAATTCAAATGTACTAACATCCCTTTTGCCGGGGGCGCTACATTCCTGTTATGATTGTAGGTGGATCCATAGCAGGTACTCCAGTCCACCGACCGTAGCTCCCCTTCACTTCTCGTCAGTTTAATTGGTGAGCCCCTTTCCTCTCGGGGCCCTGCGTGGATCATGCCGCTTTTATTCCGGAAGTCATGTTTTGGTATTTGTGTAAGGAATAGTCGGAGCCTTGTTACCGACAAGTATTACATCATCCTTTGTATCCTTAGAGGCTCCGTAGACAGGAAATGTGGGTTATGAACTTATGTAATATGTATTTTGTATGTTGGGCGATGTAAGTTGTAAACCTCATTAAGTAACCATGTATGTTATGTATGTTTTGTAAAAAGGTGTTTTAATTATAAATGGCCAATTCCTTGATTAATGAGTAATGAAACCACGGGGTAACACGTGNTTGTCATCCTTGTCATCTGATTAGCCAACTTTGCAATATCGGCTCTCATGGCTGTCAAGTCGTCGAGCTCAAGTACTCCAGCTGATTTTTGCTTAATTGCCTTTCGCGAATCACCCTCACCTTGTCAATTATTATCATTAGCTCTGAAGTTATTCAGTAAGAGCTGAATTTCACTGTACGGTCTGGCCATGCAACTACCCCCACAAGCTGAATAAAGATTCATCTTTGATGCATCATCTAACCCATCTACAAAAGTGTGACCCAATACCTCGTCCGTTTGACTATAATGTGGACAGTCTCTGAGCATCTTCTTGTACCTTTCCCATGCTTGACGAAGTGTCTCGCCAGCTCGTTGTTCGAACCCAAGAATTTGACTCCTCAATATCTTTGTTTTCTTAGTGGGGAAAAACTTGATTAAGAATTTCCGTGCCAGATCATCCCAAGTGCGGATTGAATTCGCTGGCTCCTTATTCAACCACTCCTTAGCTTCCCCGATCAGTGAAAAGGGGAAAAGTGTCAGCCTGACATAGTCCTTGGAAACGTTTAGATAATTGTAAGTATCCGTAATTTCCAGGAAATTCTGAATGTGCCTCTGCGGGTCTTCATGAGGTAAACCCACAAATAGCCCTGTGGATTGGATCAACTGCACCATGTATTGTTTGAGTTCAAAGTGCCCAGTGATATCAGGCTTCGCAATAGCCTGAGTCATATTAGCCAGACTGGGCCTTGCAGCTTCAACAACCGCGCGTTCCTCATTACCTGCCATCTCAATTGGCTGTGGTTGAACTACGATGTTCAACTCTCTTTCAATTCTGGTTCTAGCGTCCACCTCCCTCCTCACTCTGTGAAGTGTTCGTTCAATTTTGGGATCAAGAGGAAGGAGATTGTTTGCGCTTTTACTTCTTCGCATTCAAGAAAAGATCCTGTATTAGCACAAACAAATTGAACTGAAAATTAAAACTTGAATAAATAAATAATAAAATCTCAACTCAGTCAAGTAGCTAATTTCTAAGTCCCCGGCAACGGCGCCAAAAACTTGTCGCGATCAAAACACTCACGCAAATGCACGTGATCGTCAAGTAATAAAGTAGTGAGTAGAGTATCGTTCCCACGAAGACTTGTGATTAACTGTTGACTGATTCAAACTCAATTAACTTATCTATCCAAGAGGTTTTTCACAAAGTGGAGATGTAACTAATTTACTACCTATACTATCAAGCAATAATTTAACTAGAACAATTAACCAAACAACCAGCAATTTCGAGTAACAAACAGTAGGAGAGGATATTCCAGGGTCACAGGCTAGCTGACAATCGTGTTGTGTTCTTGGCTTAAAACGACTAATTGATTTATCTTGGTTGTTGATTGACAAGGTTAATATTACTCATAAGAGTCTGTCGAGTTCTTACTCGCCTATCCAAGTTAACTCAATGCCTATATGTCTATGGAATTAAGATTAACAAGAATGCATTTACAATTCCTGTATTTCAACCAAGCAAGGCAATTGGGTATATGTCTATCCCAATCGCTAATCCGTTCCCCGATACCCAGGTTTAAGAACTTGCTCTATTTAATTCTATATGCAATCTAAAGTTCCCACTTTCGAGTTCAACTAAAGATTCGTATACGAATAGTATTTCACTGTTAGCTACTCAGCAAAATAATTAAGAGCAGAATTAAATAAACAACCCAATATGATAAACCAATTTTGTCGAATTAAACTTCAAACAACAACATTCATGTTTCACCCATGACCCTAGAACAATGGGTTTTAGCCACTCATACTAGTGTTCATCACAATAAGGTTCAATTTCATCACAATTAGCAAAAACAAAGGGGAGAAAAGAAGAACTTGATGATCAAATCTCCTCCTTGCCTCTTGCCTCTCTATTCCTTGTACTAGACTATGAAAACCTTGATATTTTACTCCTTGGGCGAGCTTGACTTTATATAGGTTAAGTGAAAATTCCTCCAGATTTCTGATTTTGCCCCTAAACAAACCTTTTTCGGAACTGGGACTAGCGCGAACGCGCTAAGGTTCGCGCTAAGGTTCGCGCTAATTCCGTGACATTCTGCCTCCAGCTTCTGGACTAGCGCGAACGCGCTAGTTCAGACCATTTTTTCTTCAATTCGTTGTCTCGTCTTTGCGTGCACTCAGCTCCGAGGGGTCTTTCTTGCTCCAATGCAACTCCAATCACACCTTTAAGGCATCATATAGGCTCACCATCCTGCAATGTGTAAAATTCACAATTAGAGCCCATTTTTCATCATTTAACCATATTATGACATTGAAACATAATCAAGCGGGAGCATAAACAATCGCCAAATCACCTAGACTTAGCCTATTATCATTCGCCTACCCAAGTTAGGCCCCGGGAGGCTAATTACTTCGGCGCCAGTTCCGAGGTGGTACACGACCTCGAGGATCTCCATCAAAAGAAGTTAGGCTTTAAGAAGCCAACGGCGTCATCTCCGGTCCTGAGGTGGTACCCGACCTCGAGGATCTTCATCAAAGGAAGTTAGGCGTTAAGAAGCCAAAGGTACCATCTCCAGTCTAAAGATGATATCCGATCTCGAAGGGCCCTCTCTAGAAGAAGAACAAGCACTTCGAGCTCCGTCCATAAGGGCTCGACCCCAGGACATCGCCTAAATCTGGGCAACCCCTCATCGGGGACCTATCTACAATGCCTTAAAAGATTAGCTACAACAAACTCAAAGCAAGTTTCCATGTGCCCAAAGCTAACCTCACTCGGAGACCGTTCTCAAAAGTTTCAAGGCTGGAGGAATTATTTTCATGTGACCCAAAGTGAAGGTCCCGACGGCCCAAGTCTATCGAACCAATTCAAGCCTGGTCCGAGGAACAACGGAGATGCCGTTTTTTATCAACCAAAAGACAGAAAAAAATACTCACACACGGGTTAGATATCGGCAATGGTCAGCAGAGGCATACATCCAGGGTCTCCACAAGTGTTAAAGAAAATGGCAAACATCAAAGACGAAAGTCGAGAAAAAATTCTCATATTCAAAAACGTTTGGTTACAACAGCCCGCGAGGGGTTCTTACGTATGATTACAAAAGCCCACAAGGGGTTCTTACACAGAAACAAAGAGGCAAAAGGGGAAACATGAAGTAAAAGCCTAAAACCTAGTCTACTCTCGAAGGTCCATCTCCGGTAGCAGCATCCCCGAGCGCCGCCTCCTCGAACTTGCATCCTTGAAGGTGATACCTTCGACCGCCACCTCCTCTAGGTTCCCAGCTCGATCCCTCGGAATAATATCTCCGAGGGAGAAGATGAAGAAAAGGAAAAGGGGAGGACGCAGAAGAGGCAGAAAAAAGAGACATAACCCGCCGAAGCCAAAGGTTGAAGATTCGGCGGGCAACAGCCTCGACGGCCGGTTGTGACATTTTATCCCTTAGGAAAAAACCCAAGGAATGAAGTGCCACACCAGGCCAGGGTAGGAGAGTGAGCAGCGGTGTATAGTCCGAACACTCTCCCGAGCAGCGGTGTAGAATCCGAACGCCTTTCTAGATCGGAAGAAGCCAGCCACCACTGTCTCATCACCTCGAGCCAATAACGACAGTAGTAGCAGTCGTAACAACAACAACAGCAACGACAAAACGGTGTGATCCCGCTCGACAAAGGGAAGCTCAGGCAGGAGGCCACCACACAGCTGATGAGAATGTTGCCATACAACCATAAGGCCGTGAACCCCAAACATGGTGGTTAATAATTAAGGAAGATGGTGAGAAGAAAGGGATGAACGAATGGAGAAGGGCACTTAAATAAAGAGATCGGAATGCCCCCGTTTATAGGGGATAATGACACAGCCATCGATGCCTTTGAAAGACGGATCGACAGGCGCAATCAATGTGTTCTTGAAAACTGAATCGACGGCGGTGTTGTCACTTTGAAGAACGGGAATCGATAGTGCATTGAATGGCACCGAAAAGACAAGTCCATGGGATGTTCCGGTTATCATAAAGGCTCATGTCATAGGTTTCATCACCGGTATGACGTCGTCACGTGGAACCCGAAGAGTTGGGCATCAAAATCTTTTCCTATCGCTTCGTTCTAGAAAATGCGGAAACTATCTCTATACGGCAAAATCGGAGGGTCCAATTTCCCGTCATTAAGGCATTTCAGAAGATCACCTCGAGGCCTCGAGGCTGCAAAGAAGCGCTCGAGTCTCCTTCCTCGGAGCTCGTCGACACCCGACCTGAAGGGAATATCGACCGAGGCTAGAATAAAAATGGGAAGTTCCCAAGACACATGACTGAGTCTGACGAAGCATAGCCGGCATATTCTGAGCCCTAATCGGGGTGTCACATCTAGCTGTCACATCTCCATATCTTTATAATTAATGTATGTCATACCATATAAGGTTTCCTTCTTCAATATAAACGGGATTCCTACCATTTTGTAGAGAAGGGATGTTGCTCCAACTATTCTACACGAAATATATAAGAACTCTCTCTCTCTCTCTTTTCTCTCTAACATACTCTCTCGATATTGTTGCTCTTACTTATTATCTTCATACTTGTTCTTCATTTATTGCTTATCATTGGCCATAAAGCCTCCTTTAATTATATCACAACTGTTAGCCCTTCCCCGACTGCCCCTAATAGCTCGAGCCCGAGCCCGGGAATCGACCTCGAAACCCCAATCCGACTAGCTCGAGGCCCTGAACAGCTAACTCATCGGTTCGATTATAACTCTATTTTAGCTCGCATTTCGTCCTTAAACTTCATACACATAACATCAATTGCTTTACAACTAGCATAAAAATAGATCACGTATTTTTAGAGTCTTATCAACAAATTTAATTGTTATTATCATTTTCATGGTAAACAGTTTAAATTATACACCGATGGCTCAATCAAAGAAACTGCTCTGCATGGAGCCACGGGTGGCATGTTTAGAGAATGTATTAAAGTCATCAAAAGTTAGTACAAAGGTACTTTTTCTAACGAAAAAAGTTTGGATTAGCTTATTGTAAATAACTTATAAGTTTGAAGTGCTGAAACTGATTTTTTAGATAAGCATTTACGTGTTTGGATAGACGTGCTGAAACTGATAATAAGTAGTTGATGTGTTTGGTAGAAAAGTGCTGATAAGTTGTTCTTTTATTAAAATAACTAAAATATCCTTAAAAACTTTACAAAAGATAATAAATTAAAAAGTTTCTTGGTAATGAAAAAGATGAACAACGAATATGGAATGAAAAGAAAGTTAGAAAATTTATATTGGGGATAAAATTTTGTGAATTAGAAAATATTATTAAGGATAAACTAGTAAAAGTCTTGGTCAAACTAAAAGTGCTTATAAGCTAAAAGGCCATAAGTTGGGGGTGACCAACTTATGACTTATGGCTGATTTTAGCTTATAAGCACCTTGGGTGTTTAACAAACGCGTAGATAAGCCAAAAGATGTTTATAAGCCAGTTTAACCAGCTTATAAGCTTAGCCAAAACCCTCTTTATCAAAGTACTTCAAAGGTCAAATAACTATTTTTTGTAATAAAATACTCACTCAAATTTGTTTAAGTTGAGCTCCATTTTTTTCTTAGCTCGTTTGTCCCTCGTTCTGTTCGAACTAGTTTACAGAACAAATTCATTATTCATGGGAGTAAGTTCCATCCAGCTATATATATTACAAGCTTTAGTACTCGAGCGTTTAAGGCCATGCGAATGGATTTAATGGAATCATCATCTTCTTATTTTAGGTTTCAAAAACGTAATCTCTTTATACGTTAAGATCTTAGATTCAAAGACATTAGCAAGAAGCTAACCGTCGAGTGCCCTAAAACATTTCAATATTTTATGGTGAAAGATTGAAATGGGGACGATTAGTTAGTATTGAAGTGTGTGATGTAGATTCATCTAAAAGTTTATACTATTATAAAGAGAGTACATTTTAATTTACTTAATGATGTGTTTTCCCGTTCAAAGTACATGTGATTCTTTTTCATAGGCCAAGTGCGTGCAACTTCTTTACCATGATGGATAGCGGTGAGACTCTATTGAACCTTAGACTCTTGCCCACTCCAATAACATATTGAATTTTATACGTGAGTATCTCATCTAAAAGGTTAAATTGCTAGAAAGATCACATTTTAATTTAATTAATTACGTATTTGGAGTTTAGGGCTTAGGAGAGGCTGACGGTTATGTAAATTGGCAAGGGAAGAGAATTGATCGGTACATATTAAAATTTCTTTAACATGACGTGTCTTTATTCGAAAGTTCTGAAAGAAGAGAGATAGACGAAGGATAAATCAATATTCCACTGCCAAAGCCACACAGATTAGATCCAACAACCAAAAACAAAGAAAAACATCAAATATCAAGAATAGAAACAAAGTTCCTTAAACAAGCAGCATTAATAATGGGCAGCTTTTTAACAGTGTCTGGTGCAGAAACATCGGCGGCGGAAGCCCCGGCAGTGGCCGCTGCGGAAGCCCTCTGACTTGCAAATTGTGGCACAGTTTCCCTTCCTAAAGCATAGTCCTTTGAAGCGTTGGCTCGGTGACTCGCATGTCCTTCCCTCTACCATCTTTGGTCCCATCTCTGCATGTCGTAAAACCATGAAATCAAGAAACTATTGGATTTTGTATGATTATGACTCACACACCCTAAAATTTGCGCATAAATAAAGCAAAAGTCCATTACTCAAATGGTCACTCAACTATTCCAATTATGGGCTGTCACTTTTCTTTCATTTGTAACAAAAAAGTCACTTAACTATGTCTATAGCACTCAGAAGGTTACTCAACTAGATTTTTCAAATTTTGGGTTGTCAAATACCGATTTTACCCTCTAAATTATAAGCATTTATCTTTCTTTTTTTAAACTTTTAAATATTATGATTTTCCTTCTGTAATTTATATTATGGACTTACCCATAAATTTTATTTATAAATTAAAAAATAAAAAGTATTTAAGCATATATAATGCTGGAATAACAAAATAATGAGCATTGTAAAAAAATTAATTACAATAATTTGTCCGTAATAATAATTTTAGTATTAACAACAAAAATTCAAAACTCTATTTATACAATTGAGAATGAAAGGAAATAAAGATTGTAAAGATATATTCCATGCACGTACTATAAAAATAATTATTTAAATAAAGGTATTTTTATAATATACATTATATATTCTTGAAAATTATGCTCAATTATATTATTGTTCTGTCATTATATGAGTTGAAAACTATTTTTTATTTTATAAATAAAATATATTTATTCTATAGGTAAGTCAACAATGTAGATTAAAAAGAGAAAAAATTATAATATTTAAAAAGTAAAATTATTTTTTGATAATTTAGAGGGTAAAATAGGCATTTCACAATCAAAAATTTGGAAAATCTTGTTAAGTGACCTTTTGAGTGATATAGACATAGTTAAGTGATTTTATTTTTACAAACTAAAAAAAAGTGACTTTAGAAATAATTTGAGATAGCTGAGTGTCATTCAATAAAGTGATGACGATGATGTGTATTATTTTCATAAAGCTGATTATAATGACCAACTCAAAGGATGAAGTCAAACAGCTTCTGGTCTCCAAATATATGCATGCACGCATAAATAGACATGTATATTAATTTAAAATTAGAGATGGATTTTGCAGCGCGACAGGAAAACTTATATGCATTAAATGTGAAAAATAGTACCGTATAAAGATCTGTTAAATAAAGTAATACTACTAATATTACTGTCTATCCGAGTGTTATGTATTAAACTATAGTAAGCTGTAATACAAGAAAACGAGATGCTTTTCTAGAAATATGCAAGAACTGTGACGAGAAAGAAGACTTGCCAGTGGCAAAGACAAGCATCAGCATAAGGAACACAGTGGCGAACAATTTTATGTACCCTGCCATCTATTCCAGAATGGGAACTTTTTTCTTTCCTTTTTCGTGTGAATTTTAGAGAAAGTGAAAGACAGAAATAAATGGTGATATAGGGCTTTGATGGAAGTCCTATATATATATTTCCTGTGGATGGAAGAAAGAATATTTCTTCAAGTTGATTTACTTTTGAATAATGTAAGAAAATTGTAACGGCAAAGATCATACATATCTGTCATGATTAGCTAGCCATGACTACTCAGTACGTACCCACTTTTTCTTAGACAATGTCCTTTGATATATATATATCATCAATAATTGTTATGTAAAATTGTTGGGGCAAATGCGCACACAAGTATACGCAGTCGACAAGTAATAAAATGATGATTAAAGTATCGTTCTCACGAGTACTTGTGATCAACTATTAATTAAATTAAACTAGGTATGAATTATGCATTCACGTGATTTTTCGAGAGATGATTGTGATCTTAATTAACTAAAACTACTTTGAGAATTGACAAGAAAGCAAGGAGACAAGAATGCAAATAGAGCATACGAACAACTTAGGACGAAGATCAGTGAGATGAAAATATTCCAGGGTTATGGAATTAATGTCATTCATGTTGAGTTTTTCCAGTTGATTCAACTACTAGATCTATCTGATTTCTTGATTGACCGGGTTTTATGTTGCTCACGAGGTTCTTTCGACGCCTTGCTCGACTATTCAAGCCAACATAATACTATATGTCTATATAATTAGAACCAACTAGGATGCATGTGTAACTCCTGCAATAATAATCATGTCACGACCCCAATTTTCCTCCGCAGGATGTCGTGACGGCACCTAGTCTCTAAGACTAGGTAAGCCTAACACTTACTGAATTAATAAAGACTTTAACCATCAACTGATAAATATGAAATGAAAATCTTTATACACAACTTACAATCCCAAAACCGGTAGTATACGTTATAAGCTCTACTGAGTTCGCTAGAAAAACCTCTAAATACAACTGTTTCGACATAGAGATAAAATAGTGCAAGTACAATATCAGAAGCCGACTCCGAAGCCTGCGAACGGGACAGTAGGTTTACCTTGAGTCTCCACAGCAAGATCCGTACACTAGGTAACAATCGACCAACTCCGAAATACCTGGATCTGCACAAAAATATGCTGAAGCGTAGTATGAGTATACCACAGCGGTACCCAGTAAGTATCAAGACTAACCTCAGTGGAGTTGTGACGAGGAACAGTGATCGCTGCCTACTCCGCACTACTAAAAAGTAGGAAGAGAGGGTCGCAATAGCTTTTACCCGATTTGTGGGTCGGGATCGATTTCCACAGGGAGCTAGGAAGGGAGTCGAGTATCTATCTAGAGTTGAGTTGTGTAATTGTCCCAAATATCACTTCCAATCATTTTTTGGTCTTTTCTTTATATTCTACTATTTCCAACTACTAATTATAAATGCAGTTCAATTATGCTAAACGAGAATTGCTACAAGTTGTATCTAATGGTTTAAAAGGCACTAGGGTAGTGACCTTCACCTAGGTGGCTAATTGACGGGTAATAACATCTAAGGCACGATTGACATGATTGGGAAATATGTTATAACCGTTACTCAATACTACCCACTCTACACCTCTTTGTAGAAAGAGTGGTTTTGCCCAATTGACTTTCTCGAGACCAATTGGGTATGCACATTTACTTAAGCAACTAGGGTTCAAGTCGGGTAATTACTCTCTCGAGGTTTAACCCTTTAATTGGGACTATCAAATCTCTTGATTCCATCCCAATTCCTTGTTGAGTCAATTTTGGAGACTTAGACTCTCTTTCTTAAGAAGAGCCAAGTCAACTTAGCACAAACTAGTGTTTGCAACCACTAATTCATAAATTTAATCATAAAATTGACCCAAATAACAAACACCCATAATCAATCTAACCTTAAATAACAACACCCATCAATTACCCACACTAGGGTTGAGCCACAACCCTAGCTAATGGGTTTAGCTACTCATGCTTGAAGATAAAATCAAAGAAATAGATGAAGAGAAAGACATAATATTAAATTACTAAAGTAAATATAATGATTCAATTGCTAAAACTACGTTAAAGTGCCCAAAATGGCTACAAAATGGCTTCTCACGAGCGCAGCTACTGTTCTGGAATATCTGATACCATAATAATGGAAAAATGTTCTATTTATACTAAGCTGAAAAAACTGGACAAAAATGCCCCTGTGGGGTCTGTGCGGACGACACAAAATGGTGTGCGGCCACACTAGGCTCTTGACTCTAAAAATCAACTCTCTGAACCCAGGCTCCGCGGACCGCACAGAATGGACTGCGGCCGCAGAGGCAACTAGCGAGGTCCACACAAACATGACAGCGGACCGCACAGGCTAGAATCTCGGCACTTGACATCTCTCTGAAGTTTGATTCCGCGGACCGCACAGAATGGTGGTGCGGCCGCGGTGTCTTCAGTGCGGTCCGCACAATATCTACTGCGGCCGCACTGCTTTGATGCCCTAAAGATCCAGTCTCTGAATCTCCCTAGTGCGGACCACACAGAATGGACTGTGGCTGCACTAGGCCAGTTTGTCCTAAGTTGTCTTTGTCTTTGATACTTGTGCAGGTTTCACTCCTTTTGAGCCGATCTTTGACATCTCGTCACTTTGTTGATTAAACCTGCAATCAAGCACAACTTATGAGCCTTTTGGGTCTATTTTGTAAGAATTTATACTCAAAGCGTAAGTAAGAAGGAGTATGAAACACGTCAAAATCCCTAGTTATTAACTCCCCAAACTTAAGCTTTTGCTTGTCCTCAAGCAAACAAAATAAGACCCACCCCTCGAGGTAAAATCCAAGAATTTTCAGCTATACTAAAGTAATCTCAACTAGCCTCAATTGGGACTAACAATTGCCCTCAATACAAATGAATCATTAACAACATTTAACCTTTGAAAAACCATGGATCAAGTGCGACACAAGAGCATCAAGAGTTGACTCAACACATCAAAGAACTCTTTCAATTACTTTGGTCATTGTGGAACCCAAACTCACACATCCTCAACTCTCCCTAAGCAAACCTCACCTTTAGAATAGTGGCACACAAATCGAGGTTAATGGAAATTCACTCATCTCCCTCAAGGAAAGGTCACAAGTCCGGCTCTAGGTACAATATGCTTGCCCCTTATATAAGTATCCACTAATGTAAGCTTCATTCAACTCAAGATCATATAGGGCCTTTGTGGAGTCATTGTGAAGGCTTTTGGTTTATGGTAGCTCATGTTTTTTTGTTCAAGTGGGTTCCATATTCCCTTAAGCACTTCTTTTGATTCATTTGGCACAATTCACTTGACTCTTTGAGTCATTTCACTTCTTTCTAAGGGGTTAGAGAGACACGTTATCACTCTTTCTTATGCATTTCAAACCTTTTCTCCTTTTTCAACCTTCCACACATTTCTTTCTTTTTCATTGCTTTTCTTGAATCCCTTTTCATTCTTTTTCACATTGAACTTTCTTTTTGTCTTTTTTTTTTTTTGCTTTTCTTTCTTTTTCATTGCCTTTCCTTTTCTTCACTTTTGTGCCTTTTTACCACTTTTTTGCAATCCTCGTCTCTCCCCCCAAACTTATACTTTTGCCATGTGCTAAAGGAAAGATTTGGGTGCCAAGAGAGGGTATCTTTTAGAATGGGTATAGGCTTGTATCATGGTTCTTGAAAGAAAAAGGTCTAAGGCTCAAAAGGGTTAACTAGGAATCTTATCATTGGTAGGCTATGGAATTGTTCAATCTATCATTTGGATCAAGAAGAGCCTATAATCACATCTCAAGTCAAAATTCACTTAGGATTTCGCCTCAACAAACATTCAGGGCGAGTTCTAGACCAATGGCTCGGGACTTGAACTTGCAATTCAATTACTCGCCACACAAGCTAAGGGATTACTAAAGACATAGAGTCGGGGGCCCACAACGACCTTAGATACGATTTGAGCACATAATGGTCCCGAAAAATCACTTGATGATTATCGGTCAACAAAAGAGTCTCAAGGCCACGACTTTCACCATCCTAAATACAACAATTTATTTTTGACCATAAGATCAAAGGCAAATGTGCTAGGCCCACGCGAAGCTTTGTTGAGGTACCCTTAACTAAAAACAACTAAAAACAAAAAGAAAAACGGACTCAAACCCTTAAGAAGGTTGTCACGCCATCTATCATTGGGAAGAGCCACCCGGTTCACACAATACTCCACCTTTGGAAAGAACCGTGGCATTAAGAAAACCAAAGGCTTATTGCAAACTTCCGAAAACAAAAAGCTACGAATCATAAATAAGAAGCTAAAAACGAAAAAAAATTGCGGAAGATAGAATAAATATATACAAGAGGGGATTTGAATATACAATAGACGGGATGAATATATACAATGAAATGTAACTTTATATGCAGACCCAAGGAAAGATAAAAAGTGTGATAAAAGTAGCTAAATGTAAAATTATATACAGACCAAATGAAAATCAAGAAAGCATAAAATGTATCAATATATACAGTCATCCAAAAATGAAGGGTGCACCCCCTCGAATAAGAGCTGGCATTGTCCCAATGCCAATTAGTCCAAATAAGCACCAAAAAGATAGAAAAAGGATATAGAGGGCTCCCTAAGCCGTGTCTGTCTACATAGGATAATGTGTGGTCCCTGGGTCCTCTGTGTGCTCGGGGACCTCAGACTGGTCCCCGGTGGTCTGCTCTGCTGCTACTGGGACCTAGGCCTGGACCTGGACAGGCTCTGGAACTGGTACATCCTGTGGCTGACTGGAGGAAGCCTCCGGTGGGTCCACCAACTGGATGATGGCATCATCTACTCTAGGTATCATCCTCCTCCTCTTTGGAGGCCTCTGGGTCAGCTCCGGCTGTGGCTCAGCTGCTGGAAGTGGGTCCTCAAACAATAGGTCTAAAGGCAGCTGGTCTACCTTCAACTTGTCAACATCTGCCCGCAGCTCCTTCATGGACTCCTTGGAAGCCCGTGTCTTTCGTAGCTTCTTATGCTCCTTAGCAAGCTCCTTGAGAGCCTTGCTATGCGAATCAACTGCCTTTGCCAATGCATCTTGAGTATGGAGGATTTTCTTCTGGTTCTCAAGAATTTCCTTCAAAGCATCCTCTATGGATTGTGGGACCTATGCTGGCTGAGGTGCCGACTAAGCTACAATAGTGGTGGTCAAGGTGGACAACTTGGATGAAGCAGTATACATCCAGTTGTTGATATTCTGAAGCGGCTAACTCAATCGGTGGGCAGTGATAGGATGGGCCCGGCTAGATGGGATCTTTGGGCCTGCTGATGTGGAAGGTCCAGGAGTAATGGCTGAAGATGTGGAAGGTCCGGGAGGCATATCAGCAGAAATGGAGGTAGGCTCAGCAGAGACCTCTACCACAACTGGCTCTTTAGACTGGGCCAGTTAGGGCAGAAGTAGGGGCTTTGTAGTTCTT
Source organism: Nicotiana attenuata (assembly GCF_001879085.1). Classification (NCBI taxonomy): domain Eukaryota; kingdom Viridiplantae; phylum Streptophyta; class Magnoliopsida; order Solanales; family Solanaceae; genus Nicotiana; species Nicotiana attenuata. The sequence goes on along the minus strand of NW_017670840.1, from coordinate 343,823 downwards.
GTCCTTGGGGTTGTCGTTCCCCTTCAAGCTATACCAGGAGAACGGGGCTGTCGCCTTGACCTTGACGTTGTAGGACTTACTGGCCACGTCCAAGTCCCAAAAGTACATAGTGAGGGTGCTCGGGAAAGGGTAGTTCCGGTCATGCTCCACTTCCACTAACGAGATAATGCGGGACATCACATTCCCCATATTTATGGGGTATCCCGCCATAATCGAAGCAACTAAAATAGCCCGGTGGAGAGAAAGGGTCTGGTCATGCGTAGTAGGATCCAACCGGCTGCAAACAAATGTCTCCCAACCCCTCGCCTCAAAGTTCAGGGTCCTCCTCAATATTTTCACCCCAGCAGTCAACCATTCAGGAACGGTACCTGGGATTACCAGGTACTGAGCTAACCATGGACGGATCTCCTCGCCCATCTCCAACTTTGCCATATATAGAGTCTCATCCTCCTCATTGAAACCCAAGTATTCATTGAGGTAATTCCCATCAAACAACACTGTCTTGTTGCGCACCTTGGTCACTTTGGAGCCCTTTTTGATGTGGGCTACATTGCAATAGAACTCTTTGACCATGTGTTCGTTGGCGTCCATACAGTCATCTAAAAAGTACTCCCAACCCACTCTAGTTCTGAACTGTCTCTGCACGTTAGGGTTATGGGGTAATAGATCTCTGTCAATGAAACTCTGCTCCGGTATCAACTTTCTCACCGGCTACCACTCCCTAAACTTATGGTATGCTACCTCACTTACAAACCTATCTCGCCAAACCTCCGGCTTTCTTGTTTGGGCAATGCCTCCCACCTGAGGCTCACCACCTTCAGCTATCTCCTTATCCCCTTGTACCTCCTCCTCATCTCCGTCTGCACCCTTCCCGGATAATGAAGTTGTGGGGGAGGTGGAGTAGTCACCACTGCCGGCTGCTGAGCCCTCAGACGACTCAGTGGGAATATGCTCTGGTGCTTGGGCAGTGGGTGATGGTGGAGGGGTATCTCTTAGTTTGAATCTCTCCGGCCAGTCTTCAACATATTCTGGCATGGAGTCTGAAGAAATGTCCCTTGACGGTTGGTACTCACTCCCCGAGGAGTGGGAAACAACTCTGTCTGCAGCTTTTATTAGCTTCCTGGTCTTTTTTATGTTTTCCCGAGCTTGGGGAGTAAGTTTTACCATCTTCTTCTTCCCTCCCGGGGAGGGTTCTCCTTTTCCCGGTTGTTTCGAGCCTTTTCCTTGTTGTCTCACCATTGTCTGCAAACACAATTCAAATAACTTGTTAGTATCAATGGGTTCACATAAAACAGTGTTGGAGACAAATGAAAATATTGCAGGAGTTTCCTAGTACGGACCGCACAAAATGGTAGTGCGGCCGCACAGAGGCCACCACGGACCGCACAAGAATGACCGTTGTTCGCACAGGTATAGGGTGCCAAAAACAAGGCCTCTGAATCTGACCAGTGCGGCCCGCACAAAACCAACCGCGACTGCACTGGGCCAGTGCGGACCGCACAAAATGTAGTGCGGCCACACTGGGCAAGAGTCACCTTTCAGAAGTTCATCACCGCGGTCCGCACAAAGTGGTAATGCGGACCGCACTTGGGCACCGCGGACCGCACTGAATTGACCGCGGTCCGCACAGGTTGCCCAGTCTTGACACTGAGTTAGGGTTTATTAATTTTTGTTCTTAAGTTCAGCTTTCACCTAATTAGGGTCCCTACTCACTTACCCCGTCCATTATACTCACAAAGTATGCAAGAAACAAAAATCTAACTAACCTAACCTAATAATTTAAAAGAATCACGGGAGGGAGAAGAACAGACATTAAGAAAAAATGAAAATTAAATAAAGTTACAAAATTAAACAGAGAAGAAATGGGTGTAATGTTACCAGATTATGAGATGAGGAGAATCTAATCAATATCAAGAAGTCAATTACGAACTAAGAAGAAGATGAACAGTGTGTATGGTCTCCGAGTTTCAAATTTGCGAAAAGGGTAACAGGAGGCCCTTGGGGTCTATTTATAGAGAAACCCCTGGGGCCCATTCTCACCTACCAGTGCAGTCGCACAAAATGGACCGCAGTCCGCACTGGTCTATTATGATCAGTTCCAACTCAGTAACCCACCGGGGCCTGCACACAATGGACCGCAACCACGGTGGTCCACACCAAATCAACCGCGGCCGCGGCGGCAAACTTCATAGAGCAATTTTGTTACTAACTACCAGTGCGGACCACACAAAGTGTAGTGCGGCCGCACTGAAAACATCAGAGACTGAACAATTTTGCAATTATATCTTGCACTGCATCAACTCAATCCTACAACATCTCACAACCAGTTAGCCCAAAAATTAATCCTATACTACAAAGAAAATCAAAGAAAACAAAAATAAAAACACATGGGTTGCCTCCCAAGAAGCGCCTGATTTAACGTCGCGGCACGACGCGGGTTACCATCACATCATTTGAAATGAACAACAGCCACCAGATGGCTATCATCAAACCTCCCAAGATAATACTTGACACGATGCCCATTCACTCTAAAGACTTCACCACTTTTGTTCTTCAAATCTAAAGCACCAAACGGGGTCACACACACAACTTCAAATGGTCCACTCCACTTGGATTTCCCGGAAACAACCTTAGCCGAGAATTGAATAAGAGCACCAAATTACCAACTTTGAACTCTTTTCCACGTGCATATTTATCATGAAGGTACTTCTTCTTGTCCTTATACAAGGACGAACTAGAGTATGCACGGAACCGGAATTCATCAAGTTCATTAAGTTGTTCAACACGAAGATTTGCCGCAACATCCCACTCAAGATTAAGCTTCCTCAAGGTCCACATGGCCTTATGCTCCAACTCCACTGGTAGATGACATGCTTTCCCAAACACCAACCGGTACGGTGACATACCAATTGGGGTCTTGTAAGCGGTCCGGTAAGCCCATAGAGCATCATCTAACTTTTTAGACCAATCGATCCTATTGGCATTGACAGTTTTGGATAAAATGCTCTTGATCTCCCTATTAGACACTTCAACCTGGCCACTTGCTTGAGGATGATAAGGCGTAGAGACTTTGTGGTTGACACCATACTTGGAAAGCAAGGCATCAAAGGCTCTATTACAAAAATGCGATCCTCCATCACTAATGATTGCCCGGGGTGTACCAAACCTTGTGAAAATGCTCTTCTTTAGAAATGCCACCACACTCCTAGCTTCATTGTTGGGCAAGGACACGGCCTCAACCCATTTTGACACATAATCAACCGCTACAAGAATAAGTGTTCCCACACGAGCTAACAAAAGGGACCATAAAATTGATACCCCATACATCAAAGATATCAAATCCAAGAATTGTGTTCAGAGGTATATCATCTTTCATGGAAATCCCGCCTGCTCGTTGACATTGATCATATCTTTTTATTAGATCACTTGCATCTTTGAACAAGGTTGGCCAATAAAAACCACAACTCAGCACTTTCGAAGCCGTCCTCACCCCTCCATGATGGCCACCATAGGGGGAGGAATGACAAGCCTCCAAAATACTCAATTGCTCTTCCTCCAGGACATACCTTCGAATCACACCATCCGTGCAAATCTTGAACAAGTATGGCTCATCCCAATAGAAATCCAGACTATCCCGTTTGAGCTTCTTCCTTTGGTTAGAAGAGACCTCACACGGGATGATGCCAGTCACAAGGAAATTAGTAATGTCCGCAAACCATGGCATATCACACATTGACACAGAAAGTAGTTGCTCATCGGGGAATGTATTATTGATCTCTAGGCCATCACACGGCCTTCCTTCCTCCTCCAAGCGGGACAAATGATCCACAACTTGATTCTCACTACCTTTCCGGTCCACTATTTCCAAATCAAACTCTTGAAGAAGTAACACCCATCTCATCAACCTTGCCTTGGAGTCTTTCTTTGTCATCAAATACCTAAGGGCGGCATGGTCGGTGTGCACTATGACTTTGGCCCCCATAAGATATGGCCGAAATTTTTCCATGGCAAACACAATAGCCAACAATTCCTTCTCTGTCACCGTGTAGTTCCGTTGAGCTTCATTCATAGTCTTGCTTGCATAGTACATGGGATGAAACATTTTGCTCACTCTTGACCTAACACTGCCCCAACCGTAACGTCACTTGCATCGCACATGAGCTCGAAAGGCAAGCTCCAATTGGGTGCGGTAATGATCGGGGTGGTGGTCAACTTGTGCTTAAGAAGTTCAAAGGCCTCCATGCATTTCTCATCAAACACAAACTTAGCATCTTTCTCTAGCAACTTGCAAAGGGGATTCACAACCTTTGAAAATTCCTTGATAAACCGCCTGTAGAACCCCGCATGCCCAAGGAAACTTCTCACCCCTTTGACAGAAGTGGGTGGAGGAAGTCTTGAAATCACCTCAATCTTGGATTTGTCTACTTCAATCCCATGCTTAGAAATTTTTTGACCCAACACTATGCCCTCTTCAACCATGAAGTGGCATTTTTTCCAATTAAGAACGAGATTTGTGTCTTCACATCGGGCCAAGACTCTATCCAAATTACCCAAACACTCTTCAAATGAATCACCAATCACACTAAAAACATCCATAAAGACCTCCAAAATGTCTTCCACCATGTCGGTGAAAATAGCCATCATACATCGTTGGAGGGTCGCCGGAGCATTGCACAACCTGAACGGCATTCGAGAGAAAGCAAATGTACCAAATGTACCATATGGGAAAGTGAATATGGTCTTCTCTTGGTCCTCTGGAGCAATTAAGATTTGATTATAACCCGAATATCCATCCAAAAAGCAATAAAAAGCACGCCCCGCAAGACGATCAACCATTTGGTCGAGGAATGGCAATGGGAAATGATCCTTGCGGGTCACTATATTTAGCTTCCGGTAGTCCATGTAAACTCTCCACCCGTTAATGGTCCGAGTGGGAATAAGTTCACTGTTGTCATTTGTCACCATAGTCATCCCACCTTTCTTCGGCACACATTGCACCGGAGAAGTCCATGAGCTATCGGAGATTGGATACACACGCCTGCATCTAGCCACTTGATCACTTCTTTCTTCACCACTTCTTGCATTGCTTCATTGAACCTCCTTTGATGTTCCAAGGAGGGCCTTGCATCATCCTCCAAAATAATTTTGTGCATGCAAAATGCGGGGCTTATCCCCCGAATATCCGCCAAAGTCCATCCAATTGCCCTTTTTCGCCTTTGAAGCACCGCCAAAGTGGCCTCAACCTGCATGTTAGTAAGGCAAGAAGAAAGAATAACTGGTAAAGTTGAATTAGAGCCCAAGAATTCATACCTGAGGTGTGGAGGAAGTGGCTTCAACTCCAACACCGGTGGCTCCTCAATTGATGGTTTGGTTGGTGGAGTTTTCCAATTTTCAAGATCCAAAGACAATTTTCTTTGCTCATAGGAATAAGAGCCCATCCCATGTAAGGCATTGACACACTCCACTCTGCTTGCATCAACATTAACATGAAGATTTAATAGCACGGCCTCAAGGGGATCCTCCACGTTAATCATAGAACTTGTGTCATCCACGATCACAGCTGTGACAATGTCCACAAATTAGCACACTTGGTGCTATTGGGTTGCTTCATGGATTTGCACACATGGAAGACGACCTTCTCATCCCCACTCGGAAAGTTAGTTCACCCGCTTCAACATCAATCAATTCCTTCCCCGTTGCAAAGAAAGGTCTCCCTAATATGATCGGGACCTCATAGTCGACCTCACAATCCAAAATCACAAAGTCCGCTGGCAGGATAAATTTGTCCACCCGGACAAGCACATCATCAACTATACCCAAAGGTCGCTTCATTGATCTATCTGCCATCTGTAATCTCATAGAAGTTGGCCTTGGTGGCCCAATACCCAGGGTCTTGAAAACTGAGAAGGGCATTAAATTGATGCTTGCCCCAAGATCACATAAAGCTTTGGCAAAGTCTGCACTACCAATAGTGCAGGGGATAGTGAAAGCACCAGGATCCTCTAATTTCGGGGCCATTGAATGTACTATGGCACTAACTTGGTGGGTCATCTTAATAGTTTCACAGCCCATTGATCTTTTCTTTGTAACCAAATCTTTCATGAATTTAGCATAACCAGGAATTTGATCTAAAGCCTCCACCAAAGGCACGTTGATGGATAAGCTCTTCATCATGTCAATGAACTTTTTGAATTGATTCTCACTTTTCTGCTTGGCTAACCGTTGAGGATAAGGCGGAGGTGGTCTAGGAAAAGGTGCCTCGGCTTTGGGCATAACTGGCTCTGGCATGTCAATTACGTGCTCCCTAGACGGGTTCACGATCTCTTGAGTTTCCACCTCGGTTTCATTAATGTTAATCCTCACTTCATTGTTCATATTTTCATCAACCACATCTTCAACTATCAAAGGTACATCATTTTCCCGCAACTCAATTCATCATCCACAACTTGCTTATCTTTCCAGGCATGCACATCACCGCCTCTCCCACTTCTTGTTGTAACCACCATCACATGATTGTTCCCACCCTTCGGGTTCACTACCATATCACTTGGTAGAGCACCCTTAAGGCGAGTATTCAACGATTGAGAGATTTGGCCTAATTGCACCTCCAAATTCCGGATAGAGGTATTGTGGGAAGCCAATTGAGCATTGGCATCTTGGTTCTTCTTCATCATTTGTTCGAACATCATTTCTATTTTTCCCATATCATTACCCGAAGAACTAGATCCTTGAAGATTGAAACGGAGGCGGATTGTTCAGTTGTTGGTACATTGGGGACCTTTGAAAGCCTTGCCCCCAGTTGCCTTGGTTTCCATTGTTGTTCCACCCGCCTTGACCATTGTTGTTCCAATTGTTTTTATTACCATTCCAATTCCCTTGGTTGCCTTGATTGTTGTTCCCCCAATTACCGTCTTGGTTGTTGTTGTTCCAATTACCACTACCTTGTTTTTGATTGCCCCAATTACCTTGGGGTCGCCATTGTTGGTTTGAAGAGTTGCCTCTATTGCCTTGATTGTTGTTAACATATTGTACCTCTTCATTTTGCTCATCATACCCATCATTTTGAAACCCATCACAATCATCACCAAATTGCTCAGAATTCCCTTGGTTTTGCTGCCTTCTTTGCCTTCTCTTTTTGGTAAGCATACTAACACCTTCCATAGGTTTTGGATTTGTTGCAACTGTGCCTTAGCCAATTGATTCATAGTAGTTGTCAACTCCGCTATAGCTTGCCCATGGTCGTGTAATTCCTTGTGCAAATGGATGACCGTGGGGTCACCTTGGGGAACATTCGCTCTACTTTGCCTTGCAGAGGATGTATCCGCCATCTCATCAAGAATCTCGCAAGCTTCGTCATAAGGCAACCTCATGAAATTACCCCCGGCCAATTGATTGACTATGCATTGATTTGTAGTATTGATGCCCCGATAGAAGGTTTGTTGAATCATCGCCTCGGTCATAACGTTATTTGGGCATTCTTTCACCATTGTTCTAAACCGCTCCCAAATCTCATGCAAAGGTTCCATGGGTTCTTGCTTGAAAGCCAATATCTCATCTCGAAGTGCCGCCATATGCCCGGGTGAAAAGAATTTAGCAATAAACTTATCCGCCATCTCATCCCAAGTTGTGATGGAATGGTTGGGGAGTGTCTCTAGCCAATCCAATGCCTTTCCCCGAAGTGAAAATGGGAAAAATCTCAACCTAAGAGCATCTTCGGACACATTCGTCTGCTTGCTACCCCAATATGTATCCACGAACCCTTTTAGATGTTTGTAGGCATTTTGATCTGCAGCGCCCGTGAAATACCCATGCTGCTCAATTAAGGTCAACATCACATTAGTTATCTGAAAATTGCCTGCTCGGATTCTGGGTGGGACAATAGCACTTGCATATCCTTGGTTCGGTAGTACTCTGGGAGCCACTCTTGGAGGTGGTGGAGGAGGGTCTAGAACATTATCATTAGCTTTGGCCTGGCGGCCTCGTCGTGGTCCGGGAGGTACAAGAAGCACCTCATCCTCTCCAATTTCATCAACCTCCTCCCCCGCAAGCACATTTCCAAGAGGGTCATTAGCATTTAAAGCCATTTGGTACCTGTAGTAATCACACACACACAAATTAGTAACAAAGAAGGAAAGAAGAACAACACACAAAACTAACTAAATAGATAGCCAAAACCGTTAGCTCCCCGGCAACGGTGCCAAAAAGTGATCGCTGCCTACTCCGCACTACTAAAAAGTAGGAAGAGAGGGTCGCAATAGCTTTTACCCGATTTGTGGGTCGGGATTGATTTCCACAGGGAGCTAGGAAGGGAGTCGAGTATCTATCTAGAGTAGAGTTGTGTAATTGTCCCAAATATCACTTCCAATCATTTTTGGTCTTTTCTTTATATTCTACTAATTTCAACTACTAATTGTAAATGCAGTTCAATTATGCTAAACGAGAATTGCTACAAGTTGTATCTAATGGTTTAAAAGGCACTAGGGTAGTGACCTTCACCTAGGTGGCTAATTGACGGGTAATAACATCTAAGGCACGATTGACATGATTGGGAAATATGTTATAACCGTTACTCAATAATACCCACTCTACACCTCTCGGTAGAAAGAGTGGTTTTGCCCAATTGACTTTCTCGAGACCAATTGGGTATGCACATTTACTCGAGCAACTAGGGTTCAAGTTGGGTAATTACTCTCTCGAGGTTTAACCCTTTAATTGGGACTATCAAATCTCTTGATTCCATCCCAATTCCTTGTTGAGTCAACTTTGGAGACTTAGGCTCTCTTTCTCAAGAAGAGTCAAGTCAACTTAGCACAAACTAGTGTTTGCAACCACTAATTCATAAATTAAACCATAAAATTGACCCAAATAACAAACACCCATAATCAATCTAACCTTAAATAACAACACCCATCAATTACCCACACTAGGGTTGAGCCACAACCCTAGCTAATGGGTTTAGCTACTCATGCTTGAAGATAAAATCAAAGAAATAGATGAAGAGAAAGACATAAAATTAAATTACTGAAGTAAATATAATGATTCAATTGCTAAAACTATGTTAAAGTGCCCAAAATGGCTACAAAATGGCTTCTCACGAGCGCAGCTACTATTCTGGAATATCTTATACCCTAAAAATGGAAAAATGTTCTATTTATACTAAGCAGGAAAAACTGGACAAAAATGCCCCTGCGGGGTCAGTGCGGACCGCACAAAATGGTGTGCGGCCGCACTAGGCTCTTGACTCTAAAAATCAACTCTCTGAACCCAGGCTCCGCGGACCGCACAGAATGGACTGCGGCCGCGGAGGCAACTAGCGCGGTCCGCACAAACACGACCGCGGACCGCACGGGCTTGAATCTCGGCACTTGACATCTCTCTGAAGTTTGCTTCCGCGGACCGCACAGAATGGTGGTGCGGCCGTGGTGTCTTCAGTGCGGACCGCACAATATCTACTGCGGCCGCACTGCTTTGATGCCCTAAAGATCCAGTCTCTGAATCTCCCTAGTGCGGACCGCACAGAATGGACTACGGCCGCGCTAGGCTAGTTTGTCCTGAGTTGTCTTTGTCTTTGATACTTGTGCAGGTTTCACTCCTTTTGACCCGATCTTTGACATCTTGTCACTTTGTTGATCAAACCTGCAATCAAGCACAACTTATGAGCCTTTTGGGTCTATTTTGTAAGAATTTATACTCAAAGCGTAAGCAAGAAGGAGCATGAAACGCGTCAAAATCCCTAGTTATCAGACAGTCAAGACACCTACCAGACCAAACAAGCTGAACAAGTATAGGTGTAGAACTAACAGAGTACGATATCTTTATAAAGTTAGGCATGATGAAAACAATAATGTGATGCTTGCAAGAGGAACTAAAAGCAACAACTAACAACTGAACACATCAAGTAATAACGCCGTAGAGTAAGTTGGACACAGCTTAAATTCGGTGGAACCAAATAAGGGAAAAACAAGTAGCAACTCAATAAGAATAATCGCTTTCACACCAGGTTTATCCAATAATCTTCACGAGGTACCAAACCTCAAAATTCACAAGTCACGGGTCCCAATCACTTGGCATCTTGTGCCCTTATTACAACTGATAACTGCACACACGACTCACGTTCCAATAGAACAATTCTCACATATAAGACAAATAGACGGGAGTACGTATAAATGGTTAATGACATCAGTATCCATCTTCTTACACTAATAGGGGGTGATAAATTACGTGTATGCTTGTGAAAGTGTTCTATCATAGTTCGGGCTAACGAATAAGAGTAGAGAAAATGAATGGCACATAAGAAATGATCCCCACAATTTGTACAAGGTAAAACTCACACAAGTTAGGCACACCACTACACATATATCAACAACAACAATGCCCCCAGGCCATTACAAGTCATCTCAAATCATTCCCCATCATAGCCCACCTTGTCTCGCCACGTGCGCAATAATAAAGTAAATGCCCGCCTTGTCTCGCCGCACGCGCATAGTAATATTCTCACATTGTCTCTCCATATGCGCAAACACACAGATATAGTCTGCCTTGTCATGCCGCAAGTGCAACATCAATAGTAGAAATAGCACGACAGAAACCTTGTGCAAACATCCGAACAACTCCTCCCAACAATATCATATGCCAAAAACATAACAACACCATAAAATGACTTTCTCAACATGTGCCCATATTCCATAATGTTTCCTCAAAACAATTTCAATACTACCACCGCACATAGTCGTCGGCTCAACAACACTGAGTACAACAACAACAATAACACGAGAATACGACAAGTAAATCAACTCAAAAACTTCGGAACACATGGAAACGGTAGAACGAGCTCACAAAGAAAGACACAACAGAGAATACTGGTCTCCACAAGAATAGCTCAACAAGGGAGAAAATAATACGTAACAATAATTCCACAAAAATACATTTCAACAACAATAGAGAGATAACATAACTCGATGATTCAAAATAATAATAAGTCAACAATGAAAAGAGATAACAAAACTTCATTTAAGGTTGAGGAATTTCGGAAGAGGTAACAACAATTTCAATTAAGGGTAAGCAATTTCGGAGAGATAATAATAATAACCTTAGTAAAGATAAGCAATTACGGAAAAAATGGTAATGACTTCAATTAAGAATAAGCAATTATGAAAAAGAGAGTAATGACTTCAATTAAGAATAAGCAATTACGGGGAAGATTGCATGGCAATAAAAGAGACAACAACTTCAATTACGGCACATAAGGGTTCAATTGTCAACAAGGGTAAAACATGAATTAATTAATTTCAAATAATACACGTAAAGGTAAATTTAGTAAAGGGAGGATTTAACATGATAAAGCAACTTCGTATCTATTGCACGTAAGAACCTAAAGGCCCTAAAAAGCCAACAACAACAACAATCCAATGGAATCCCACAAGTGGGGTCTGGAGGCCCTAAATAGTCAATTCTCCCAAATTAAGCCCGAGTGTGTATTCGTCACCTAGCATACTCGGCTCTCACATGACACAATTAGCACAAATGGCTCAAATCCTAAGAGGTAATTCCCCCACATAATGTTAGGCAAGATACTTACCTCAAAGAAGCTAGACTGATACTCTAAAATGACCTTCTCGAGTGAAACAACCTCCAGACGACTCAAATCTAGCCAAAATAACTTCAAATCATAAATAAAACTCATAGAAAATAATTTCGGATAATAAAGCTTCGATCTTTACTTAAAACTAAAAGGTCAACCCCCCGAACCCGCACGTCGAAATCCGATAAGATTTATAAAACCCGAACACCCATTCCGATGCGAGTTCAACCATACCAATTTTATCAAATTCTTATATCAAATCGCCCTTCAAAACCTCATTTTACATTTTAAAAGATTTTTACAGAACTTTTCATTTTCTTCCATTCAATTCACTAATTAAATGATAAAAACAAGAAGATATAATCATGAAATAAAATCAAAACTGGGTAAAGACCACTTACCCCAAACAACCACGTGAAGAACCCTTCAAAAATCGCCTAAATCCGAGGTCTATAACTCAAAATATAAAGAAAATGGCCAAACCCTCGACTTAGAGTACTTTTATATTCTGCCCAGATATAACACATTGCGATCGCTAGGTATTTTCCGCGATCGCGAAGAAAAAAATGAAGGGTGCCAAAAATAACCTTACGCGAACGTGAAAGCGAAGAACAATCCCTGATGCCCCTTCCAGCTCTACCTCTACGTGATCGCGGACATCAGCATGCGAACGTGATCCACTATTCGCGAATGCGAAGAGCAATTTCTACCTGCCTCTCAATTTCATTACGCAAACGCGACTCCTCTTACGCGAATGCGATGAAGAGAAACCAGATGACAGAACCAACACTTCAAAACATGAGGAAATGGTCCGAAGCTCGTCCGAAACTCACCCGAGCTCCTTGGGACCCTGTCCGAATATACCAACCAGTTCTATAACATAATACAGACCTACTCGAGGCCTTAAACCACATCAAACAATATCGAAACTACGAATCGCACCATGAATCGAACTTACAAATTTCTAAATCTTCTAATTTCCAAAATTTATGCCGAAATATATCAAATAAACTCGGAATGACGTCAAATTTTGCATGCAAGTTACAAATGACATAACGGAGCTAATCAAGCTCTCAAAATCGGAATCCGAGACCGATATCAACAAAGTCAACTCCCGATCAAACCTCTCTACCTTCCAAAACTTCAACTTTCTAATTTTCACTGAAATGCTTCAAATTATCCTACGGACCTCCAAATCCAAATCCAGACGCACGCCTAAGTCCAAAATCTCCATACAAAGCTGTTGGTATCATCAAAATGCCATTTCAGAGTCATTCGCACAAAAGTCAAATTCGGTCAACTCTTACCACTTAAGCTTCCAAAACAAGAATCCTTCTTCAAAATTGACTCTGAATCATCCGAGAACTAAACTCGGCCACGCACGCAAGTCATAACACATAATACAAAGTTGCTAAGAGACCTTAAGCCACCGAACAGGAAACTAATTCTCAAAACGATCGGTCGGGTCGTTACAAATCAAGTACGATAATTAACATATGTCTATCAATCACGAACCTATTCTCCAATCTCCGAATTAAAGAATTTACTCTATTCAATCCTATATGCAATTTATAGTTCTCACTTTCGAGTTCAACTATAGATTTGTAAATAGTATTGTACTGTTAGCTGCGCAATAAAATAATTAATATTAGGATTAAATAAACAAATCAATATATGATATAATCAAGTGATCAAAATAATCGTATAACATCAACAATAAAGAACTACCTATAACCCCATAACAAGGAGGGTTTTAGCTACTCATAGTCATATGAACAATCACAATAGTGTTTGAAAACACAAAACTATAAATTCTAGAGAAAGGGATGAAGGCTGCGATAATTTCATGCTCCAAAATGTGTTTCGTAGCCTTTGTTGCCTTTAGAATATGTCTATCCCATCCAAAATGATTTTACATAATATTTATAGGATAGAGAAAAGTGTAGGCCAAAATAACTACGTCCAAAATCAACAAGGACAACTTTTCTCAGACAGGACGGCCCTTGCATGGGGGTCGCCTTTTCAGCACCTAGCACCATGTATGGCACCACTGCTGGTGCGCTGGAGGCTACCTCGCGGTGCTCCTGGCTTTGAGTTGAGGTGGCCTCGCGCACAAGTGCTCTTTCACGCTCCGTTTGCTTCATTTTCTGTGCTAATTCGCACAACTTTCTCCCAATTCTTTTTCAAGTATTCCGATCCTAAACATAAAAACAACATAATTAAGCTCAAATATGGCTCAACTTATCATTATTCCAAAAAATACAAGGTAAATAATATGATACAATATAGATATATCGCCGAACATTACCACCCCACACTTAACATTTCTCTCCCTCAAGTCATCCTACTAATTACTTTCTTCAAGCACCTCATGACTTAGCACATTCAGAGCACACTACACCTATGACTATGATTGATAGCAACAATTAAGCTCTAGCATATGCATTCAGTATACACTTCCCATAACTTATACATTAAAATATTCAAAACATTCGAACACATTTACACTCAAGACTTAATTGAGTCTTAATAATTCTAGACTCAAAAATCAACTCAATGTCACAATGCACTCAAGACTGGAACACTCACCCTAACAGAGATGTCTAATAAATTTATCTATTTGTTGTGAAACCATGTGGGGGCTACGTACGCACGAGGTGACGAGGGTCCGTGCGTGGCTACTATTATGCTTAAGTCGAGGTAGTCTAGGACCCAAATCATGCTATACTTGCGATGTGTGCAACCTTCTTGTTAATTTGATTGCTTAAATCACATTGAACTTGGTAAAAGAAATTTTAAAAGGATAAAATTCATTTTCTTGACCGTTAAATAAGAATTTGCATTTTATTGAATAAGTTCCCCTTAATAAATTCTTGATTTGGTTGTTTGACTGTGTTTATCTTTTGTGAAACGGGCCAAACGCCTCGGCAGATTAAATAGATACATCTATGGTTCGCGTCGTTCAACCCTCCGGCAATGCGCAGTTTAATATTATGTTGGATCGGGTCGTACGACCTCGGCATGATTTGCGCATGACTTAATTGATTGTTTTGGAATTATTGATAATTGATGTGGCCTCATTGGCCGGAGATATAAATTGTTAAAAGATGAAAATAAATTTGAAAATCTCCTATTAACAAAAGAATTGTTTACCTGCTTCATGTTATTGAGTTTACAGTTGCATTATAAAATTCACAATTTATCATATTATAGGTATATTATTGTTGGTCATAGTAAGTGTTGGAGTCGACCTCTCGTCACTACTTCTTCGAGATTAGACTGGATACTTACTGGGTACGCATTGTTTTCGTACTCATACTACACTTACTATACATTTTGTTGTACATGCACATGTATGTCTAGTGGCCTTGTGGGCGCAGCGGCGTGGTTGATACGGGGACTTAGGTGAGTTGCATCTGATGAGACGATCCGCAGCCAGCAGAGTCTCCTTCAAAGTACTTGTATTTTCTTTTCTGTCCAAATTTGTATTCCGGACAGTTATTGTATTTTATTTTATTTCCTAGTAAATGCTCATGTACTTGTGACACGGGGTTCTGGGAGGATTATGGGATACTTAGTATTGAAATTGGAAAACATTATTATTATTCTGTAAAGTTCGCCTTTTTGCTAGTTAAGTTGAAGGAAATTTATGATTTCAAAAAACTATTAAAATGAGAATTTAATTATCTATTTAGTGTTGGCTTGCCTGACAATGGTGTCTGGCGCCATCACGACCTTTAACGGATTTTGGGTCGTGACACCTCTACTTAGACACTAGTTTATGGATTATAAGCCGTAGCGGCCTTGTCTTTGATCCCATATTTAACCAAGAGATTACCCAATGATATTTTACAAAAGTGAGTACGTCCATCACTAATCAAAGCACGTTGAGTCCCAAATCATGAAAGATGTTCTTTTTTATAAAGTTTACCACCACCTTAACGTCATTCGTAGGAAGAGCGACGGATTCTATCCATTTGGACACATAATAAACTGCTACTGGAATATATCTGTGACCATTTGAATATGGAAACGGATTTACGAAGTTTATACCCCAAACATCAAAGATCTCAACCTCAAATATGCCCTTCAAAGGCACCGTGCCTTCGTGAAATTGTCTTTGTCCTTTGACACATATCACACTTCTTTACGAAAACGTATGCATCTTTGAACAATACAGGCTATTGGAAGCCCGACTACAACACCTTTACATCTGTCTTATCACCACCATAATGCCCACCATATGGCGATGCATGGCAATCATATAAAATAACTTATATCTCTTCATCCGGTATACAATGTCTCACCAATTGATATGCACATTGCTTAAAGAAAATGGCTCATCCCAGAAATAGAATTGAACATCATGAATGAACCTTCTCTTACTGTTCCGACATAAATCAGGCGGTGTCACCCCACTACAATGAAATTCACATAGTATGCACACCATGGAGATTATCTGTGATAGACAAATCAAGCCATTTGAGGTGCCACTTTTTCAGCGCCTAGCGTCGTGTATGGTACCACTGTTGGCGTGCTGGAGGCTGCCTTGCGGTGCACATGGCGCTGAGTTGAGGAGGCCTCACGCTTTCACGCTCTGTTTTCTTCGTTTTTTGTGCTAATTTGCTCAACTTCCTCCCAATTATTTTCAAGTATTCCTACACATAAAAACAACATAATTAAGCTCAAATATCACAACTTATTACTATTCCATCAAACTACAAGGTAAATAATGTCACAAAATAAAGATTTATCATCAAACATAAAAAATCTCAACATAATACCAATAACAACAACAGCAGTAGCCCAGTGAAATCCCACAAGTGAGGTCTGGGGAGGGCAGTGTGTATGCAGACCTTACCCCTACTCCGGTGGAGTAGAGAGGCTGCTTTTGATAGACCCTCGGCACGAGAAGATGGAACGAGATAGTGTAGCAGTAACAACAAAGAAATCCAGAAAGATAACACCAGCAACATAATAACCAGAAATACAGAGAAAAGTAATAACATTAAGTAGTAACAATGGCACAGTATTAAAGACGCAAAGGAATAATATGGACACAGCAAGAGCCACTAACATACTATAGTCTAACCTACAACCCTACTGAAGTACTAAGGACACAACTGGAGCCACTAGCAGCCTAAAACAAAACACTATCATACTAGCCTCATATCTCGTAACCTACAACCCTAATACTCGACCTCCACAACTTTCTATCAAAAGCCATGTCCTCGGAAATCTGCAGCCGCACCATGTCCTACCTGATCACCTCTCCTCAATATTTCTTAGGCTGCCCTCTACCTCTTCTCATACCCGTCAAGGCCAGTCGTTCACACCTCCTTAACGGGGTATCCAGGCTTCTCCTCCGCAAGTGCCCGAACCATCTAAGCCTAGCTTCCCCTATCTTATCTTCCATGGGAGCCACGGCACCTTCACCCGGATATCTTCATTCCTGATCTTATCCAGCCTAGTATGCTCGCACATCTATCTCAGCATCATCATCTCTGTAACTTTCATCTTCTGGATATGAGAATTCTTGACTGGCCAACACTTTGCACCATACAGCATGACCGGCCTAACCACCGCTCTATAGAACATTCCTTTAAGTTCGGGAGGCACCTTCCTGTCACACAAGACGCCAGATGCCAGACGCTAGCTTCCATTTCATCCACCCCACCCATATACGGTGCATGGCGTCCTCGTCAATCTCCCCACCCCTTGGATAACCGACCCCAGGTACTTGAAGCTCCCTTTCTTGGGGATGACTTGAGAGGCAAGCCTCACTTCCATGTCCGCTTCTCCCGACGTGCCGCTGAATTTGCACTCCACGTATTCTGTCTTAGTCCTGCTTAGCTTGAAACCTTTAGATTCAAGGGTCCGTCTCCAAACCTCCAACCTCGCAATCAATCAGAACTATATCATCAGCGAATAATATACACCATGGCACCTCTCCTTTAATATGGTGTGTCAGTGCGTCCATCGCCAGAGCAAATAAGAACGGGCTGAGCGTCGTTCTTAACATACTACCATTAAAAAAAAATCTTAAGAGATTTTCCTTGAATTTTTTCCATGTTAGCTCCGAGCAACTTAACTAAATAAGCCTTGTTTAAAAAATTAAATAGAATTTTTTTTACAATATTTGGTAAATTTCAAGAATATGCTTAAAGGTTCAAAGAAAAAAAAATAACAAAACTATTAGGTAAATCTCCCATTAAATGTTTCACCTTTACATGTTTCCAATTGGCCATAAGCTGTGAAATACAGTTTGAGAAAAGAAAAAAAAAAAGTAAATGCTATTAGAATTTGATGAGTGACTGTTATACAATTCAAAGACTAACCAATTTGGGAGGTCACAAGTTACCAATTATTTCTTTTTAGTGACTGTCCTAAGAAACGTTTTTACCATTTCTGAAGAAATCTGATGTCATGAAAGCCCCTTTTGGAGAAATTTATATTTTCCTTTGGAAAGAGCTGGAAAGTTTAAGGGATTAAAAATCATACTATTCAAAAATCTAAGAAAGTTTTCCATAATTCTGGCTATGTGTATTTCACCAAACCAATATTTTGAAAGGCGAGGGCGTGAGGCGAGGCGTTTTACCTCTGACGAGGCGAGGCGTAAGCCTTGAGACATGAGGCGTAAGTCCCATGGATCTTTAAATTTTATTAATTTCATAAATTTTTAAGATAGTATAAAATAAAAAATAATTATAAAAAGTACATTAAAATTACAGAATTATAACAAATAATATATTTTAAAATATTAATAAATTATAATTCAACTATGAATAATACGAAAAGTATGACATATATCATAACAAATAGTTGCAATGTTGTTACAACTCAAACATCAAAAGTAATGTATTCGATACGAAATCTTATATATATCTCTTAAGGAGTAATGAATCTTGAAAGAATTTCGATATTATAATTTGATATTTTTCTTAAAATACTCCTTTTATTTAATATGCTTCTATTTGAAAGAGAATTTTTATAAAAACATAATTCACAATTTAAATATGATTCTCAAACATCATTCATTTTTAAGTTTCAACAAGTTAATAAAGTGACACATCGTTCACCATACAATACCATGATAACTAATTATTTGTACATAGTTACTAGCTAATATTGAGCTATTAAATTAATAAGTATTGTATCTCGTAAATTGAAAAAAAAAATTAGAAAAATAATTATAAAAAAAATTATGGACTATTATATAGTAAAGACATAACAATAGTTAATAAATAAATACTTTTTAAATGAAAGATTTATTTAAAATTAACTATCATAGTAGTCTTAGTGGATAACGTGCAATAATTTTTATTTTAATTATGACAAAACTCCCAACATAATAATTTATACTTAGGAAAAAAGTAATTTGAGTAGTCAATGATTTATTAAGAAAATTTGAAGATTTACAAGGTTAGTTACATACAATTGCATAAAGTTTCTATTAGGCGAGCCCAGTACGCTGGGCGTTGGGCATGTCCGGGGCGTAAGCCCCAATGGCCGAGGCGTAAGTCTCACGGAACTAAACCCCGTACATAAGCTCAGGAGCGTTTTACGAGTGCTCCGCCCCGCGACGAATCCCATTTCTGCCTTTTAAAACAGAGCACCAAACTATATAAGTTGAACCACCGAAATCCCTCTTTTTCGATGCTTTGGATCGAGCGGTGCGGGGGGAAAAAGGATTACTAATGAAAGAGATGGAAAAGTATACCGACACTGGAAAAGTAGACAACATGAAGTTGTACGACCGCGATTGCAAGCCCCGCCTTTTCAGTGCAAACATGGACAAAAGTGATGTTATTCTTATTTGAGATAATTTTATCAATGATCATTGAACTTTTATGTTTATTATCCAAAAGTTACTTTTTTTTTGTTACATAAAAATTATTAACTTTGGGTTCATTACATAAAAGTCACTTTTATTTTTGTTACATAAAAATCATTTAACTTTGGGTTCATTACACAACAGTCACTTTTTTTTCTTTTGTTACACAAAAATTATTTTACTTTACTCTAGTTATCACAAAAGTCATATTTTTACTTGAAAAGTCTATTATGACCTTGATATTATATAAACCTTCATATTTATGTAATACCTTCTATATTATATACTATATAATATATTATTAACTATGTATTTTATTTATAAATAAAATAACTTAATATTATTTTATTTTTTATTTTTATAATATATTTGTATATTTAATTTTTTCTTAACTTTAATTTTCAAGATATATTAGTAGCGTTATAAAAATAACTTTTTTTCAACAATTCTTTTTTTGAATTTAATTGGCCGACCAAAGATGGTCGGTAATTTTCAACCAACTTTGGTCTGTATTCCCTTCCGACCATCAAAATACCGACCGCACGTTAATGGTCGCGTTTTGGACAGTTATGGCCATTACCGACCAACTTTGCTCGATGTTTTTGGACACTTTTTCCCGAATTTCTAGTAGTGTAATTTCCCAAATAACCAATTGCCCTGGTAAATCCCCAAGAAAATATCCCCAACTAAATTCGCATGTAGTACCTAGGGATTTTCCCTCAGATTAACATATAATTTATTCCTCATTTTCTTTGTTTTTTAACCTACGAATTTTCTCACGGAAATGTACTTGCCGATTGATTTCTCTACTAATATATATATTAAATCTTTAATAACACTAATAATATATTTTGAAAATTTAACGTTAAGAAAAAATTAAATATATGAATATATTCAAAAAATTATAAATAAGATAATATTAAGTTATTTTATTTATAAATAAAATACATAGATAAAAATATATTATATATTATATATATATAAAAGGTATTACATAAATATGAAGGTTTATATAATATCAAGGGCATAATAGACTTTTCAAGTGAAAATGTGACTTTTATGACATCTAGAGCAAAGTAAAATGATTATTGTGTAACAAAAGAAAGAAAAGTGACTTTTATGTAATGAATACAAAGTTGGATGATTTTTACGTAACAAAAAAAAAAGTGACTTTTGGGTAACAAACACAAAAGTTCAATGACCATGGATAAAATTAACTCTTTTATTTTATGAGTGTACCGTCGTTTTTAACAAATTCCATATTACATTACTTTGAATATATATATATATATATATATATATATATATATATATATATATATATATATATATATATATATATATATATATATAT
>NW_017670840.1:290994-323034 GCF_001879085.1 Nicotiana attenuata | reverse complement strand
ATATTAACATTAAGTATTATAATAAAATACTATTTTTATATTGACCATCAATTTAGTACAACATTAATTCTCCTCTAATCGAATCTTAAACTGGAACAAATAGATTTGTAAAAAAGTTATATAATTGGTTCGAGATTGTGTGAAACTGAAACATAATTAAATGGTTCACTTTGTTCTAGCATAAAGGAAAGGGTTTTATTGTGGTTGGAGTTGAGAGAAAATTAAAAGGATAAGAATAAAGGACAAGAAGGCATGAGACAACGAACTGTCATGACATAGTGGGAAGTAGAAAAAGAAAAAGGAAAAGAAAGAAACAAGATGGGAGAAGATGTACTTTTGTTAATATCGAGATCCATCTCCATTGTTATACCAATCCTTCTTTCTTTTCAAATTTTCTCGAGTTCACGTAACCTAAACAGAAACATTTGAAATTATGATTTATTTTTGTAAAAATAAAACTTTGTCAAGTGTGTTCTTTGGAATCCAAACTTGTACCTCCACTTAGTTGATATTGTATACGGTAAAAACCGGGCCCACCTGATTTCACTGATTAACCGAGACCAGGGGGATAGGTCGAGGATCCGCTCCGTAGTATGTCAAGACCGAAACACGAGAATGAGGTACCGAGTTCGGGATTCGAGGTACATGTCGAGATCGAGACCAGTGATGATCGAGGTCGAACTCGAGCAAGACCGAAGATAGCATAATAATGGAAATGCGAGATATCCGAACATCACGGCGGAAATCTCGGAACAGATTAAATCAAGGACGGTTATATAGCTAATCGTGAGATTTCCTTCTATAATTAGAATTGTACTGTAAATAGGATTCCTCTATTATATAAAGAGGGTCTTAACCATTTGTAATCATCTTACATTCACGCATATCAAAGCAATACAATACTGTTTTCTCTTATACTCTCTTGTTCATCAGTATTGCTTCATAACTCTACTCTCACTCACTCAGTTCGAGGGCAACCTAGCTCGAGGGTTGAATTGCATTTCAATACTGGTTTGCTTTACTTTGTTGTTTATTTCAACTATTGATCATCATATTTGTCAATTGGTTAGCCTAGGTGAAATCACATATCCTTAAAACCACTTATAAGTTTAATTGTTATCCGATTTTAAGGGTAAACAGTTTGGCGCCCACCGTGGGGCTAAGGATAATAGTGATTGCCCGGTATTAATTCTCATAAAACACACTGCTTTACACTTGTTCTTGTAGGTGTCTTTGATTTCAGGATCACCATGGCATACTCTCAAGTAACACCCACACATACAGACAATGGCCTTGGTTTCCACGGCGAAAACGACAACATAGCCACCCCGGGAAACGGAGTGCCTCCAATCAACCCCGATAGACCCTGGTCCCGGCCGTGGACCCAGTTGACGTCAGTTCCCATATTGACATTAATGGGAATTTGGGCGTCGACCCAGAAAATAGCATCCGCAGAGATGCTCCAGCAGCTGATCAGAACGTACTGAGCGGTGAAGAAGGTGGAATTAGCCTTCGAATGATATTCGAGATGTTGCGGACTCAACAAGCTGCAATAGCACAACTCCAATATCAAAATGGTGCACCAAGCAGAATCGAGCTCGAGCCATCGCAAGAAGTTGTTCATAGAGCCGAATCGGTTCCAAAGAGATTGAATGAGGGAGAATTGGAGGCTAATCCCGCTATTGTAAAAATGCTCGAGGAACTAACGAAGCGAATCGAGACAGGGAAAAGAAGATCGAGGAAAATGATAAGAAAGTAGAAATTTATAACTCCAGGGTCGACAATCCCAAAGAAGTTCTAGATGCCGAAGATTCCAAAGTATAACGGGACGATAGATCTAAACGAGCATGTCACCTCATATACGTGCATTATTAAGGGAATGACTTGGAAGATGACGAGATTGAATCTATGTTGCTGAAGAAATTCGGAGAAACTCTATCAAAGGGTGCCATGATATGGTACCACAATTTACCACCTAATTCTATTGATTCATTTGCTATGCTTGCAGATTCTTTTGTGAAGGCGCACGCTAGAGCTATTAAGGTTGCAACTAGAAAGCCGAACCTATTCAAGGTAAGGCAAAAGGATAACGAAATGCTCAGGGAATTCATATCTCGATTTCAAAATGGAACAGATGGATTTGCCACCACTCACCGACGATTGGGCTGTTCAAGCCTTCACTCAAGGTCCCAACAAACGGAGTTCCATAGCTTCGCAACAATTAAAGCAGAATTTGATCAAATATCCAGCCGTCGCTTGGTCTGATGTACATATCGATATCAATCGAAGATTAGGGTCGAAGACGACCAATTAGGGGCTCTAATTAGTTCGATTTATCCCAACAGGCCCGTGGACAGAGCTAAAAGGGACGTCGACCGGGAACCACGATCGAACAGAGACCGATATCAGCCATACGGTGGAAATCGAAGAAATAACGGGCCTGGTCGCAACCCCGTTCAAAATGATAGGAGGAATGATCGGGGACACAGCTCCCGAGGGCTCATGAGTAAGAGTGGTTTCGATTAAGGATACCGGGTCCAAAGACGCACCTCGATTGTCAGAATATAACTTCAGCGTAGATGCTTCCACCATAGTATCGGCCATTGGGCGTATCAAAGATACTAGGTGGCCTCGACCTCTGCAAACCGATCCGGCCCAGAGAAACCCAAACCAAATATGCAAGTATCATGGTACCCATGGCGATAAAATAGAAGATTGCAGACAGCTAAGAGAGGAAGTAGCCCGATTATTCAACAAGGGGCACCTTCGAGAATTCGTAAGTGATCGATCCAAGAACCACTTCAAAAACAAAGATTCAAACAGACGGAACGAGTAGGAAGAGCCACAGCATATGATTCACATGATCGTTGGAGGAGTTGATGTTCCTCAAGAACCGGTATTTAAACACACCAAGGTAACGATCACAAGAGATAAGCGAACTCGGGGCTACTTACCAGAAGAAACCTTTTCTTTCAACGACGAGGATGCAGAAGGGATCGAACAACCTCACAAAAATGCACAATACCTATCCTTATGAATAAAATTCAAGTTAAACATGTGTTGATTGATCCAGGTAGCTCGGTGAACATTATTCAATCAAGGGTCATAGAGTAACTCGGCCTGCAAGATCAAATTGCGTCGGTTGCTCGAGTACTTAATGGCTTCAATATGGCGAGTGAAACCACCACAGGGCAAATTATTTTGCCAGTAAATATGGCCGGGACCATCCAAGAAACAAAGTTCAATGTGAATTAGGGTGACATGAGGTACAACGCACTGCTCGGAAGGCCTTGGATCCATAACATGAGGGCAGTGCCCTCGACGCTTCATCAAGTCCTGAAGTTCCCAACATCGGAAGGAATCAAAATGATGTACGGTGAACAATCCACCGCCAAAGAAATGTTTGCAATCAACGAAGTAATACCGGTATCGGCGCTTCATTAGGAAAGGGATTGGAGTCAAAGGGAAAGTAGGAAGTCAAATAGCAACCACGGTCACCGGCCTCGGCTCGATCAAAAAAGTAGGAGACTTTCGAGGATGATGATTATATGATATCTCGAACCTTCATAATCCCCAATGATTTTGACGCAACAAAGTCGACAGTCGAAGAGCTGGAACAAGTCTTATTGATCGAGCATCTGCCCGATCGAAAGGTATACCTAGGCACGGGGCTAACTCCCGAGCTTAGGAAAAAACTTATTCAGTTCCTTTTAGATAACATATATTGTTTTTATTGGTCCCATCTCGATATGTCAGGACTCCCACCAGAGATCACTACCCATCGATTAAGCTTGGACCCGAAGTTCCGTCCAGTAAAGGAAAAAAGAAGGCCCCAGTCCGAGGTTAAGCATGCATTCATCAAGGACTCGGTAACCAAACTTCTCAAAATAGGGTCTATTCGGGATGTAAAATATCCTGAATGGTTAGCAAACGTAGTGGTGGTCCCTAAGAAGGGAAATAAACTTAGAATATGCATAGACTATAACGACTTGAACAAGGCCTGCCCAAAGGATTCTTTTCCTTTGCCGAACATCGATTGCATGATCGATGCCACGGCCGGCCACGAGATTCTCAGTTTTCTCGATGCCTACTCCGGGTACAATCAAATATAGATGAACCCGGAGGATCAGGAAAAGACTTTGTTTATCACTAAATACGACACCTATTGTTATAACGTAATTCCGTTCGAACTAAAAAAATGCTGGTGCAACTTATAAAAGCCTAGTAAATCCAATGTTCAAAGAACAAATAGGGAAATCTATGGAAGTTTATATTGATGACATGCTAGTTAAGTCCCTGCGAGCATAGGACCATTTGAAACACTTGCAGGAGACCTTCGATATACTAAGGAGGTACACATGAAACTCAACCCAGAAAAATGTGCATTCGGGGTCGGCTCGGGCAAGCTTCTCGGCTTCATGGTGTCCAATCAGGGAATCGAGATCAACCCACATAAAATCAAAGCTATCAAGGGTATCAAAGTCATGGATAATGTGAAGACCGTGCAGAGGCTGACCGTGCGCATAGCCGCCCTAGGGCGATTCATCTCGAGGTCCTCAGATAGAAGTCACCGGTTTTTCTCACTACTTAAGAAGAAGAGCAATTTTGCATGGACCCGGAATGCCAACAAGCCTTAGAAGAACTAAAACGATACCTGTCAGGCTCTCCACTGCTTTACACCCTTAAAGAGAACGAGCAACTCTACCTATACTTGGAGGTCTCGAAAATAGCGTTAAGTGGGGTCCTAGTTCGAGAAGAGCAAGGTATGCAATTCCCTATTTACTATGTTAGTCGGACCTTGGGTGAGGCCGAAACCCGATACCCACACTTAGAGAAATTCGCACTTGCTTTAATAAGCGCCTCTAGGAAATTAAAACCATATTTCCAATGTCACCCAATATGTGTTGTAAATACCTATCCCCTTCGTAATATTTTGCATAAACCCAAACTTTCGGAGTGATTGGCCAAATGGGTTGTGGAACTCAGCAGGTATGATATTGAGTATCAACCCCGAACAGCCATCAAGTCCCAAATCTTGGCAGACTTTGTGGCTAACTTTACGCCAGCCCTCGTACCTAAGGTTGAAAAGGAACTGCTGTTAAAATCGGGTATATCATCGGGGTTGTGGACCATCTTCACGGATGGTGCTTCGAACGTGAAAGGGTCCGGGCTGGGCATCATTTTGAAGCCACCCATAGGTAACATAATTAGACAGTCTATCAAAGGTTCGAAGTTAACTAACAATGAGGCCGAGTATGAGGTCGTGATTGCAGGTCTCGAGCTGGCTAAAGGTTTGGGAGCAGAGGTCATCGAGGCTAAATATGATTCCCTACTTGTGGCAAACAAAGTCAACAGAACTTTCGAAGTCTGAGAAGATCTAATGTAGAGATACTTGGAAAAATTACAGGTAACTTTACATCGATTTAAAGAATGGACCTTACAACACATACCTCAGCAACAGAACAATGAGGCCGATGCCCTTGCAAACTTGGGTTCATCGATCGAGGATGACGAACTTAACTCGGGGATTGTCGTATAACTCTTGAGATCAGTAATCGAAGAAGGCCATGCCGAAATAAACTCTACGAGTTTGACCTGGGGCTGGAAGAACAAGTACATTGAATACCTAAAGAACGGGAAACTCCAGACTGTCGCGCCTCTTTTTCTCGCGAAATCGGGTTTTGACATGTGACAACTCTTTTAAGGAATGTGTTAAAAGAGAGAGTTGCCACCTAACAAGTTTGAGGTGCGTTAGGGCACCTATTCGCAAATAACTCAGGTTTAACCAGTTTGTGTCACGAGCCCTATAGACATGGTTTCTATGTGACCTCGCGCAGGCAGTTTTAGATACAAGGTTCCATCTTATAGACGAGATTACACAGTTGTTACATGTTGATTATTGAGATTACATATTTCTGGTTATTAAACCATAGAGACTCTGTGCCTAAGTGATTTACGCAGTAGAGGGAGCAATGAAATCTATTAGAAAAGCCCAGAATTACTCATATTTTCTGACAGTGGCATGAATAAGCGGTAAACATCGTTTGAGAAATTCAACATTAACAATTTAGAACGAGTAGTTATACCTATAGGAAGGATCTCTAACGATCGGTGCTTGGAGCCAATTTTATTTTGCTTAGCCCTCCTATAAACATGTTTTCTACGTGAGCATTATGATATAGTAGCAAATGGGATAATTAAAATCCTTTAGGCATGGTTTCTAGTGCATATGTTGCAGTTACGCGATTTGAATAAAAGTTCAATAGTATTTGTGTCCTATAGGCAAGTTTTCTAGTAACACATAGCAGTAGGAATAATTAAAGCATTTAAACTCATGTTTTGCTAGTAGACGAGTAGTGTGAGTGTGTGTTTCGCCTAACGACATGATTTCTATAGTGCACATAGAAATTGAATGGCATATATAGCAAGTAAATCATTGAATCCTATAGGCATGTTTTCTACCCTTGTACACAAATATCAGAATCTACCCATTTTTCATTATTACTAACACCCCAATTATTATTTACAAAGTTATTACAGACCCAATGATAATGTAATTACAAACATGGTATAAATAATGACAGTAGACCCATAGCAGGCCCAAAAGAAATACCCAGCACTGTTTGGGCCTTCAGCAGCATGCCCAGATTTCCAACAAGGAGCCATATTCACCAACACAACCCAGAGTCCATAGAAGAAATTAAGCTAGATCACACAATCATAGATTGACCAACCAATTTACATATTCAGTAGTCCATAGGAAGAAAGAGTTGAGTTTCAGGAATAGTGCAGGTCTCAGTAGTAGAGGGAGTGACGAAAGGACCCCAAATCCTAGTGTGTCAAAGTTCACAAGAGTCTAAAATGGACCCCGAGCAGTGTTCACACTAGGGAGGTCAGTAGTAAGAGCCTTGGTGGCCTTGGCTTTCAGCCGGCCAAGAATGATAGGTTCAGAATAGCATAGGTAACAAATGGGAGAGAGTGGATAATGGTTAAGGGACAAAAGTTGAGGAAATTCACTCATAGCTTAGAGTAGACATAGCAAAGTTGAGAACACAAAGCAAATAGGTCACAAGACTTAGAAGAAGGGTCAACAAGATTCAAAAGCAGGTTTAACACATAGCAAAATAACAAGTTTGCATGATTAACAAAGATTATCATACATAGGTGCATAATACTAAACAAGTTCAAAACCTAAAAGGTCCAGGTTATGCTAAGTATGCATCCTAGTATCACAACACAGCCATGTTAACTTGTATCATGAGCAGAAAAGTGTCAAACATGGTATGGGAACACAAACTAAGATGGCTATTCTAAAGGTTTCAATAAGTTTCTACGGATATAGGACTAAGTAAAACAGGGATATGCTGTGTGACACACTAACAGGAAAGCAGATTATAGTTCATAGAAAAGGTCTTAACACAAGCAAAACACATTATATGCAAGACAATCATTGCAGAGATTCAGAGCAGTACAAAGTAGTAAGCATATTTGTGATCCTTCAGGCACAATACAACGAGTTTAAGAGGGTCAGATTATCCCAATTAGACTTGGACAATCTCAGAACTAGCAGCATTAGGTGAAAGTTAAACGCTAAAGAGGCTTAAACGAGTGTAAAGTTAACAGAGTTGCACACAAAAGGTAGGCCAGAAACACATTAAGTCATGCATTTTAGAAGTGAGGATATATGCAAATCACAAGCACATGAGAACGAAATTGTAAAGCCAAGTGTCTTACCAGTTAAACGGACAGTAAGAAAGAAAACCAATTCCAGAAGAACCCAGAATCTTAATGCGTCAAAGTTCCCAAGAGCTTCAAAGGAACCTCGGGCAATGCTCGCACCAAGAAAAGTTGAATAATAGAATCTCAGTGACCTTGGCTTTCAGCCGGCCAAGAAATAAAGCACAGAACAAGAGAATGAGGGAACAACAGAACAATAGCTTCAAATTTTTAGTGAAAATCTAGTGATTAAGGTCTGTCTTCAAGGGGAATGGGGAGGGGTTTATATAGTAGTGGAAATTAAACACCCAAACAAGAAAAATCATCAATCAAACACGAGAAAAGAAAGAATATGTTAGAATCAATTAGAATCGATTTTAGGGCATAAACAGAGGAGTTCAGTAAATCAACAGGGAATAACAAATAATACTAAAAAATAAAGGAATACAGAAGATTAAACAGAGAATAAGAAAAATATCATACCAAAAATCATTTAGAGTCATATTTAGGGCAAAATAAGGTAGAAAATAAGGAGACATGGCAGATTAAACAGAAATACTAAAAAATAGTCAAACACGGAAAAGGAAGAGTATCAATCAAGAACCCGTAAGAAATAAGGGAAAATCTCAAACCCTAGTTGGGTTCAATTGCTTCAAAACCAAATTAAAGGTGCAAATCACTCCTTGTTAAGCGTATCTAGACGGAAAACCGCCTAAAATCCAAAGATTTCAGTCATTCCAGTCCGATTTTGTAAATGGTACTTGCCATAGTTAGGCAAGTACCTATGTGATACCATAAACGAACGGCCAATAGCGGAATAGGGCTGATAAGGTAAGTAGATAGCAGGTGGAATCCATTTTTAGGTCGGAGTCGAAGAGAATCATGCAACGGATACTAGGGTTTGGAGAAAAAGGGGGAAGGTTCGAGAGAGTGTAGAGGCGGCTGTAAAGAGACGAGTGAGTCTGTAGGGTTTATGTGAGGGGGAGTAATTAAAGTNGGGGGGGGGGGGGGGGGAGGGTAATTAAAGTGGGGAGTTAATCGTGGGTCGTTGATCTCTTAAGAGCAACGGCCAGGATTTTAAAAAGAAGGCGGGGTGGGGCGGGTCTAAGACGGGTACCGATCGGGTTGGATAGAGGGGTCTCCTGGTTTGGGCTTGGGGTCAATTGGGCTAAGGATATTGAGCCAATTCGTTTCAAAAATTAGTTTAAAGCTAAGCTATTATTTAAATACACAAAAATAATTTATAAAAATACTTGATAAATAAGTAAAAATATTATTTATATACTGAAATGCTTAATAATGATAACTTAATATTATAAAAATGTAAAATGCTATTTTTACATAACTAAAGAGCATTTCTATATGAGTATAGGCTATTACTGCAAGATTGTGCAAATAACATTAAAAATGCTAATGTAATTATATGCAATGAAATAAAATGTATGAAACATATATTGTAGGTGCAAAAATAATTATTTTAGGTAGCTAAGTCATCACAAAATAATTTGAGGGATAATTATTAGATATTTATATAATAANTTAGTTAAATACAAATATAATATATATATATATATATATATATATATATATATATTTGAAATAAGAGGGAAAAATTGGGTATCAACATCGATAGATCCGAAGGGGTCGAGGACTCTACGCACCAAGGCAGCACCGTTCACTTTGGCTGAGGATGGAACTTTATTTAGAAGGACGTTCGATGGGCCATTGGCAATATGTTTGGGACTAGGAGACACCGATTACGTCCTACAGGAAATTCACGAAGGCACTTGTGGGAACCACTCTGGTGCCGAATCGCTGGTTCACAAAGTTATCAGAGCAGGGTAATACTGGGCCGATATGGAAAAAGATACAAAAGAGTTCGTTCGAAAATGTGATAAATGTCAAAGGTATGCGCCGACGATTCACCGGCCCGGGGAGCAGCTCCATTCGGTCTTATCCCGATGGCCATTCATGAAATAGGGAATGGACATCGTCGGCCCTCTACCGTCGGCCCCAGGTAAAGCTCAATTTATTTTTTTTATGACCGATTTGTTTTCTAAATGGGTTGAAGCACAGGCTTTCGAGAAAGTCAGAGAAAAAAAAGTCATAGACTTCATTTGGGACCACATTATATGCGGATTCGGGATGCCTGTCGAGATCGTGTATGACAATGGAAAGCAATTCATTGGTAGCAAAGTGACAAAATTTCTCGAGGATCACCAGATTAAAAGGATTCTATCAACCCCATACCATCCTAGAGGGAACGGACCAGCCGAATCAACCAACAAAACCATTATTCAAAATCTTAAGAAAAGATTGACTGATGCTAAGGGAAATTGGAGAGAGATATTGCCCGAGGTTCTTTGGGCGTACCGCATGACGTCGAAATCCGGTACGGGGGAAACACCGTTCTCTTTGGTCAATGGTGCCGAAGCTCGTATCTCGGTCGAGGTCAGGGAAGCTAGCCTCAGGTTTCAATATGCGATAGAAGAATAAAATAACGAGGCTATGAACACGAACCTATAATTGTTGGATGAAAGACGCGAGGCTACCCTCGTTCGATTAGCTGCACAAAAATAGCAGATCGAAAGGTACTACAACCGGCGAACCAATCTTTGACATTTCAAAATAGGGGACTTAGTGCTAAGAAAGGTCACCCTCAACACTCGAAACCCAAATGAAGGAAAAATGGGTCCGAATTGGTAGGGACCATATCAAGTTCCCGATATTATCGAAAAGGGATCCTATAAGCTCGGCACGATGAGCGGCGAGCGACTACCAAACAATTGGAACGTATCACTCCTAAAGCGATACTACTGCTAAGGTATGACTTTCTCTATTTTCATTTATATTTTAAACTAATCAATTGCAGGTGTTCAATCAGGAACGACGACGGATCCTTCAGCACGAAGTCTTTAGGTCTGAAAGCACGCGTTGCACTCTTTATCCCTTCGATTTTGTCCCAAATGGGTTTTCCGACGAGGATTTTAACAAGGCAACCATTGATCGTGCTAAATTAGAACAATTCAACAGTATCCAAGGCTTCTTTACAATCAACCTCAAATACTGGGGGGGGGGGGGGGCATTACCTTGGAATGTCAACTTTGCTGCAAGGAAATTACTTCGTAACAGCTGGATCTCGATAGGTAAATTTTGTAAGGGCCAAGCACTCGAATAAACCGTGCCCGTATAGGTTACTCGAACCCTAAAATCAAACATGTACGCATGTATAATCATCTACTGAAAGAAGTATTTTTCCTTGCCAATATCTCATGCCTTAAAAAAATTTACTACTTCACAATTTCATACTTGATCTATTGTGTAAACAGGCTTAAGGGCCAATTGCCATCGAAGTTCGAACAATTAACCCCCCCCCCCCACTCGGGGACTATCGTCCAAAAAAATAACGAGATCGAATTATTAAAATCTCGATATTATAAGACCTTAAAAAGGCAAACCTCAATTTCTATAGGCCACGTCAACCCCACTCGAGGACTGACACTTCGAACAAGCTCGAAGTATAACGGGAAAATGAGCCCAAGAGGAAAATCCCAAACTAAAGGCTACGGCCAAATTGACACGGTTCGGAGACGTCCGAATTCAATAATAAAACAGGCCTTCGAATATTCTCATAAACCGGTTAAAAGGCTACCCTCGGCAAAATTAGAAAGGGCATCGATAGTATCGAGCCTCGAAAACCCTTTGTGAACGCAAATGATAAACAAAGGGAAAACTATAAAAATAGAAAAGGGTAGAAAAAGCCTTATATATACGATTGTTTTGCAAAGGCCACATCGGCCGAATACAAAACTTACAGAAACCCTAAGGACTACCTAATTCTATGTTCGAGCATGTCCTCAGTCGATCATTAAGCCTAAGGGCTAATTCAACTCGAGTTCGAATAAATTCTCACTCGGGGACTGTTTTTTAAGCCTAAGGGTTAATTTTTTCTCTCGAGTTCGAAAGATCATCCTCATTCAAAAAAAAACCCTGAGGTATCCCTTATTTCTAATCCGAGAAAACACTCACTCGATCGCAGAAACTATGCCAGTTCGGTCGAATTGCCTAAACCTCGAGCCTATGAATAACAATTTCTTAAGGCATAAATGAAGCAAAAATTTCATGAGTCAAAAATGAAATGAAAATGCACAGGACAAAAAGAGGGACCTTTATTAACGTCAAAAGTTATTTACAAGGGCAACATGGCTCGATGGGGATTCTATGCAAAAAATTCAAAAAAGATACTAAGTACTTAATCTTCTCCAGAAGCAACGTCTTCACCTTCGAGGTCTTCTTCGCTCTCAGACCCACTCATGCTCCCGGAATCATCATCATCATCATCATCAGAACAGACCAATGCTTTGGCTTCGGCTTCAAGATCTTTTGTATTTTTAATCTCGGCAGCAAGGTCAAAGTCGCAAGCATGAATCTCCTCGAAAGTCTCTCTTGGAGACTGGCACTTGGCATGCTCGGCAATCCAGTATGTCGATTTTGAGCAGCATCGGCAATTTTCTTTGCTCGAGCTTGAGCGGCTTCAGCGTCAGACCAGTAGACGGCCATGATTGCCTCGGTGTCGGCCTTGGCTGTCTCAGCCTTAGATTTTACCAATGCAAGTTCTGTGACCATCCGAGCCTAGAGCTCCTCAGTTTTCTTGGCTTGTACCAAGTTCTTCTCTTTCATGTCTTGGAGCTGGCTTTCCGCCGAGGATAACTGAGCTCGAGCAGCCTCTTTCTCTGAGGCAAGACGGCCCATATTTTGCTTTCACACTATGGTTTCCGCCTTCACCGCATCTACCTCTCCACGGAATTGCCCGATCGTCTCGTGCAGTTGCTGGACCTGTGAGATCGAATTGTTAGCCACCACTCCCGAACTGATGCCATGAGCCTCTAAGACTTTTATTACCTGCTCGGTCAGTCACTCTGTTCTTTCTGAGTCGCGGCCAGTTCAGCTCGGAGGCCCTTGATTTCTTCTTCTTTCTGCTCACTGAAAAGTTTAAAGGCATTCTTCTCCTCGGTGAGCCCCTGGATATCAACCTCATAACAGCTCAGTTCCCCTCGGAATCGAAGAAAAGCTTCATGATAAAGCACCAAAGCCTGTAAACATAGAAGGGAAAAATTATACTAAGGGAGAAAGAGAAAAACCTAAGTATAAAAATGCATAGAAGAATCAGGGATTACCTGGTTTAAAGCCTGTTGGGCTTCGTTGAAAAGACAAGGCACTCCCACCACGTCCATCTGGGCTCGATCTTCCTCTGTGACCAAACCCCGGAGATAGCTGGTCACCCCTACGGGGGTACCAAGAACATGAGAATCTTCCGGGACCGTGATCACGATAGTTTGATTGCGCCCATGACCAACACTGGGAGCCGGGAACTGGTCGGACAATTTGAAAATCGAGGAAGCCTCATCCGAGCTTTTTCTCGGAACCTCTAGGTCACCCAAAGCGGTGACATCTTCATCCCGGCAAATAAACCACGAAATCGATCCTCCTCTCTGTACGCTCCTTTCCCATGGCAAGTCTCCACGGCTTGAGCATCGCGTATCAAAGAATCAGAAAATAGAGGAAACAACGGGGAATCACCAATCTCTATTTCCCCCCGAGGGTCTTTTGAAGAACTGCCTCCATCTTGGGGAGCCTTGAGCTCGTTTTCTGCGCCGGCATCCATCGCCTCTTCAATGGCCTCTTTTCCCCGAGACAAAACATCTTCGATTCCCTTCGGCTCGAGGGCTTGGGATGCAGCCTCCCCCTCGAGATCATCGGGCCTAGGCCGGTCAACGTCGATTTCCACTGGTTCCAAAGCTTTCTGATCCCCGGTGCTAGCTCGTGCACGGGCTATCGGCCCAGAATCATCTTCATTTTCTTCTTCCTGTTCACCCTCTTCGGGCTCATCTCGTAGCCTGAGAATTGAGTCCATTGTCAAAGGGATGGCATTCCCCTACAGGTCCGCCTCTTTTTGGGCTTTTGCTCGTCTAGTTTTGTAGAGCTCGAAGCCTCTCTCCTTTTCTGTTATTTCTTTTGTTTCGGAGCAGACGGTTGGGGAAGGTTTTCTTCATCACCTGATGGGGGCCTCATCGGCACGTCCTCCCCAAGACCTGCAGAAGAAGGATAAATGAGATCAAAAAGAAATTCGGACATTAGTTAGAGTTATCGGATTACACGAAAACTTACCATGGTTTCGGGCCTCCCATCGACCCTTAGACAACTCGCGCCATGCGCGCTCAATGTGTTTCGATGTCGACACTAGGCTCCTGACCCAGTTCTTGAGATGGGGAATCACACCCGGCATCCATGCAATGGCTGCACCAAATAAAATGCCGGTAAGAAAGAATAAAAAAGTGGAGATAATAAACAGAAGTTAAAAGATGAAATTAAACTTACGTTTCATATTTCATTTAAATGGCATGCTTTCGGCCGGCATCAGGTCCGAGGTCTTTACTCGAACAAATCGGCCCATCCAAGCCCAGTCCTTGTCCTCATCTATGCTCAAGAAGGCCGCCTTGTTGGCCCGACGCTGAAGCTTTACTAATCCTCTCTGATAAATTTGAGGGATATACAGGCGAATGAGATGGTCGAGGGTGAAGGGAAGCCCCTCGACTTTGATCACAAAAAATCGAAGCAGTATCACTATCCTCCAGTAGGAAGGATGAATTTGGCCGAGGGTGACCTTGTACTTCTTGCAGAAGTCCACGATAATTGGATCTAGAGGACCCAATGTGAAAGGGTAGGTGTAAATACTCAGAAACCCCTCCTCATACGTGGTGATCGATTTCTCAGGCGAGGACACCACCACATGCTTGTTTACCCAGTTGCAATCCTTCTTAACTTGGTCTAAGAGGTCACCGGTGATTGTACATATGTACCTCGACATTGGCTCGCATCGGCCTGGAACCGAGGGGGTCTTTTCAACCTTAAAG
Organism: Nicotiana attenuata; assembly: GCF_001879085.1. Classification (NCBI taxonomy): domain Eukaryota; kingdom Viridiplantae; phylum Streptophyta; class Magnoliopsida; order Solanales; family Solanaceae; genus Nicotiana; species Nicotiana attenuata. Next base: position 308,404 of record NW_017670840.1, on the reverse strand, counting down.
TCAGAGTCAAGAACGCACGGCGGAGAGAAGAATTTTTTAGGGCGTGGTTCCGCCGCCGGTTGAGACGAGGAGGTTTTCTCTTTCTGCGAAACAGTTTTGGAGGTCTTAGCCATTTTTGTAAACAAGGAAGAACAAGGATTAGGATATTCGGTGTTTTGAAAAAAAAAAAGGTTAGCAATGAAACTTGAAGATTTCTAGAAAATTAACTTCAAGGATTCAAGGAGTTTTGAAGATTAGAGCGGAAGAGATTAAAAGTAATGTTTGAAAGAGTGGAAAAAAGGCCTATTTATTGGCTTCACGGCGACGGTTCAAAGTTGCTAGTGGCCGACCGACAACTGACGTGCCTTACATGCCTGGGAAATTGAACCGATAGGACGTTTAGGTCACTTCTGTCGCTTACATCACGGTGATGACATCATGACAAATCGAGGTAAAGATCGAGGACGCAATTCGTTTTTTGTCATTATACTCCAAAAAACAAGGGGACTATCTGTATACGGTAAAAACTGGGCCAACCCGATTTCACTGATTAATCAGGACCAGAGGGATAGGTCGAGGATCCGCCCCGTAGTATGTCAAGACCGAGACACGAGGATAAGGTACCAAGTTCGGGATTCGAGGTACCTGTCGAGATTGAGACCAGTGATGATCGAGGTCGAACTCGAGCAAGACTGAAGATAGCATAACAACGGAAAGGCGAGATATCCGAGAATCACAGCGAAAATCTCGGAACAGATCAAATCAAGGATGGTTATTTAGCTAATCGTGGGATTTCCTTCTGTAACTAGAATTGTACTGTAAATAGGATTCTTCTACTATATAAAGAGGGTGTTCACCATTTGTAATCATCTTACATTCACGCATATCAAAGCAACCAATACTCTTTTCTCTTATGCTCTCTTGTTCATGAGTATTGTTTCATAACTCTACTCTCACTCACTCAGTTCGAGGGAGACCTAGCTCGAGGGCTTAATTGCATTGCAATACTGGTTTGCTTTACTTTGTTGTTTATTTCTATTATTAATCATCATATTTATCAATTGGTGCTAGGTGAAATTAAATATCCTTAAAACCACTTATAAGTTTAATTGTTATCCGATTTTAAGTGTAAACAGATATCCTTTTACAACTTGCCTTTTAAATATTTATTTAAGTTAAATAACTTATTTCCAGACTGACGTTACGTTTTATTCAATTTATTAACTGAATAATTAGAGCCTTCACATTTCCAACCCTCTCCTCCTTGAAACTTGCTCATCATAGTTTTATGGAAATTATATTAATCGCACAAAACTCGTGAACCAAACTCGTCTTGCAACATTATTGATGTGAATTTCCTCTCCTTGGGAAGATCTAGAGAATAATAGTGTGCTAGGGTGAATTCACTATCCTTAACTTGATGTAAATAAAACAATGTAAATGTATTTCTTATTTAACTCTGTTCTAAACTACTTAACCTTAAATTCTGGATGTGCTTCCTACCGCATATTACCACAATCTTTCAACTATAAAATTCCTCCATAGTACATGAGCTTATAACATGACAACTGTAAATGCCAGAATCTCATTTATGCATTCCAATTAAGTTGAAAATTGTGACGTCCATGACGGAAGAATGGTTGATAAGAGTGAGTCAGGGAAAGAGACTGACAGGTAGGGGTGTTCACGGTTTGACGGAAAACCGATCCAAATCGAAAACCAAACCAAACCGATTAAGTAAACCGATATTTTTTTTAATTTTTGATGTGTAAAAAAGAAGAGATGGGACCAGTAATGGTGGCAGAGGCAAGGAACTGCGAGTCGCAAAGCCAACGGTTCAAAGGAGTGTGTGTAAGTAATAGAAACTGTGCTTCTGTTTGCAATACAGAGGGCTTCCCTGATTGAAAATGCAAAGGATTACGTCGCCGATGCTTTTGTCTCAGAAACTGTTAATCTCTCTACTAAGTGGAGCAGTTAACAATGTAATAAGAATAACGTGCAATTACATATATAGCACGATAGCTACTGTGCTTTTTATTATTTATTTTATTATAAAGAACTAGAACTATTTTATGTTAAATATGGAAAATCAGATGGGGGCCTTACATGCTGTTCCATTTGGGCTGTTTCCCTCTTCCAATCCTATGGTTTGTTCTTCTTAGTTCATTTTTTTGTGACTTTCATTGTGAGATATATATAAAGCAAAAGTTTGTCGATTCCTGCTTGGTTGTCTTATTGCTTTGTTTTTTGCTATTATTACAGTTATTATTTTCGGTAGTCTCAACATGGCTTCTTCATTTCTGTTTTTCTTTTTCAACCTATTGAAAATATGTATTTCTTGAGCCGAAACTCTTCTGAGAATAGTATGTGATGGCCCGATATGTCATCTTATGATTTAAAATTAAATTCTGTGTTCCGAGGCCTTTAAAAACTTATTTTATCCCTCATCGATTTGCGTGTACAGTCCAGGTGTGATTCCAGAAAGCTTTTGTGTTGAAAGTTGATAAAAATAAGAATTTTTGCTTAAAAACTTCATTTGAGTTGACTTCGGTCAACGTTTTTGGTAAACGGACCCGGATTCATGTTTTGACAGTCTCGGTAGGTCCGTATCGAAATATGGGACCTGGGCGCATGCCCGAAATGGGATTCGGAGGTCCCTAGCTCAAGTTATGAATTTTTGATGAAAATTGTAAGTCTTAAAATTTAATGATTTTTTAAGAAATTGTTAATGTTTGATCTTGTTGGTATCGGGTCCGTATTTTGATTCCGGAGCTTGGTACAGGTTCATTATAATATTTAAGAGATGTTGTGAGCACGTGATTTTTGCCCTATATGAATTATTCCTACAGAATCCAAAAAAAAAAATAGATTTTTTTTCTTCTTTTTAATTATTTGCCATGTTTGGGAATTTTTGAGGATTTTTCTCAATTGTTTGCATTTGTCTGTGCATGTTAAGTTTGTTTAAATTATGAAAAATACAAAAATATGTTGCATTTGCATTTAGGATTTAATTTTGCATTTTTAAATCAATTAGAATTTAGTTGCTTTACAAAATGAAAAAATCACAAAAATGGTTTATTTTGCATTATTCAATTTTTAAATTTGAACTTTGTTGGTTTTCCTTTAATTTGGTATTTAATTAGTTGTGATAATTATTAGGGTTAATTAATTTAATTTTCTAGGATAATTTGGGTTAAGAATTAAGTTGGGTTTTGTTTTATTTTATTTTTAGAAAAAGAAAAACAAACAAAAAGAAAGGGAGTTAAAAAGATTTTTGAAAAGGGAAAAGGAAAGAAATCAGTTTTGGGCCAATTCCATTCAAATCCCTCCAGGCCCAATCAATACTCGTCCAAACCCAACCAGAACTGGCCCAAACCCGCCCCAATACCCGGTCCTCCCCACCAGTAAGCCAAACAACCCCGTTTCAATAGCAGGTGATAAAGACCGTTGATCCTCTTTGATCGAACGGTCCGGAAGTGGGTTTGGTTTAGTATAACACTGTCCGAATCCAGCGCCCCCCTCTCGTCGTCTCTCTCACTTCACTCCTCTCACAGACCACCCTAAGAAACCCTAGAGCCGCCTCCTTTTCCACTGCTTGTCGCCGGCGGCGCCGCTCCGAAACCGCTCCAAATTGACACCACAGAACCACCATGACCCCCTCATTCAAAATCCTCACCCCGTTTCTTTCGAAACTTGCCAGAATCTCTCGAATTTTAGATCAAAAAATCTGAACCCTAAAATCCCAAAACCCCTGATTCGAGGTTTCTTGAAAATCCCGGGTCTAATTTGATTTTATTCGTGTGTTCTTGATAAGAACACACGATTAATATCAAAATCGACCAAAGATTTGAAGATTCCTCTTCATTGTTTGCTGTCCGAGGCATTTTTATGGTATTTTTCCTTTTCTTTTATTCTTCATTCTGCTTTCTTTGTATCTTCTGTTTCTTTCTCCTCCTCTCGATTTCTTTTTTTTAGTTTTCTCCAGAATCGTTTGTTCAGGCATGTTAGTCCTGCATCTTTTTCTTTAATGAATATATTTAGTATGTTAATTAGCCTAGTTTAGATTTATTAATTTAGTTAATTCCAGTTAATAAATCATTTAGTCTAGATTTTTAAAGTGTCGAAACCATTTCAGCATTTGTGTTATTCTGGCTTATAGTTATTGATTGGATAAATTGTGTCGTTTGGGCTGTCTCTGGCCCATTTGCAAAGAGCAACTTGTGGGTTTGGGTTATTGGGTCAATTGTGACCCATTGTTGGTCTGGTTTTCAGAAGAAATTTTCAGGGGTTTGAGGGGTAGTTTGGGAAAATTGACTTAGGGAATCTTGCATAACAGACTAGGGATACTTCTAGGAAGCTGGGATTGGGGATATTTTGAAATCTGATATTTACATTAAGGGCAGGTGAGCAAAAATAAAAATGTACAAATGGATTAGGGTGCAAAACTAGTTGCATTTCTGCAGCCCTAAAAGCTTGCCTATAAAGGCACACTCCCTTCTTGAACAAGGCAGAAAAAATTTGAAGAGATAAAAATCCTAGAAAACTGAGCGGCTGGCTCTCTTTTAAAAATTCTGGAATAATGTCAAATTCCCTTCAGTTTCTTTGGGAAAACAATTGAAAACTCTGCTTGGTTTTGTTCCATCCTCATATTCTAGTTCAAAACCACTGAAGTTTCACAGTTTTATATTCTGGTTTGAAAACGGATTGAATGGTGAATATTTAAAAGTCTAGGTTTGGATTTTGCTGGGGGAACACTGTTCCATTGCTGGTTTTTTTAGCTGACTCTGCTGTTGCTTCATTTTGGTTGAGCTTGCTGCTACTGATCTATACTGCTTCCTCACTTCTTTTTTCTTTCAATTTCCAGGTACATGCTCTAGAAACTTGTGTCATGTGATGCTTGACTTGAAGAGTGAAATGCAAAGTGGAATTTTGAGGCTTAGCTTTAGTTTGTTGTTCATAGTCTAGCTCATCTTCTTTTCCTTTTTTTCTTTGAATCCTTTGTTTCTAAAATTGTTTCTCCTGTTTTTGCTATCCTTCCAATATTTAGTGGTGAAGATTGTATTACACTTGCTTTGATAACCATGTACTGAGAAAATTGAAGTTGGATTTCTGAAAGTTTAACATCATGCTAGATTTGGGTAGTATAGAGAGTCATGCAACAATTACATGTTTATTTTTAGTTTTCCTTTCCTGTCTTCATTTGTTGAAGGAATGAATCCATGTGGTTGAGAGTTTGAATATGGTTTTGAGGTCCTAGTAATGTGTATGCTAGTTTTTCGGGATCCTGAAAGTGTTGAGAGTAACTTGATCGAGTTTAAGACTGTTAAGTAGTAGCCAATTTGAAGTTCATGAGAAAAGATAAAAAAGAAAAATGGTTAAGATTGCTTTTTAAGAGTGAAGGCGTGTTATTGATTTAACATTGGTTATGCATGAATATGGTGTTTAAATTTCAGAATGATTAGCTAATTAATGTGTGCTTGAATAGTTAAAATTTAGAAGTAAAGTTGTTAATTCAGTGGCATGTCTCGATTGGATCTGCATTTGTACTGATACTAACGATGGGTTTTTGAAATTTGGGTTTAAGTTGGCCCAGCAAAGGCATGTCCCTCTTCGGACTCATTTTGCACATCCCGAGTCCTTATGCTTGTTCTTTTGAGGATTGGGCTCATCTTGGGCCCAAGTCGGAAGAGACTTGTAAAAATGGAATTATGTATTTTGTATCATTTGGGCTTGTTTTGCTCCGTTGGCCCAAGTTCCCTCGTTTGGTTAGCTTGTTGAAGAAATAACGTTTCTTTAAATAAGTTGCTTGTTTAATAAAATGCCCATGGGTAGCTAATTAAGTCCGAACTTTAGCATAGAAGGCATTTCGAGTTCCTTTAGGCTTTTCTTTAATTAACTATACTCTTTAAGATGGGTTGAGATGCGCCATATTAGCCAAATGTATAATTTATGTCCCTCATGAGCTAATTTAGGAGCCTTTTGGTTAGAATAAATCGAGGTGTGCCGTGCCGAACAAAATCTTAAAATGCATGACGCTCGCTTAATTAATATTTTAATCCTTAAAAATCGAGGCGTGCCATTTAGTTGAATTTCCATGGCCCTCGCAAACATGAAAGTGCGTAGTTGCTTTAGGCGCGATATTTTAATAATTTACATACCTAAACTCGGGTGCACATTTATGTGACCCAAATCCAAATCTCAACAACATTAGATAAAATGTGTTGCGGACTGCGGGTGCATTTATGTGACGTGGTTCAAGACGTGTTTTAAATAACGTTGAAATCTTCCTTGAAATAAGTAAAAGCGGTTATAAAGTTAAAATGCACATAGGTTTCAAAGATGTTTTAAAATCAGATAATAAGCCAGTTGTAATAGTATAAGCGACCGTGCTAGAACCACGGAATCCGCGGGTGCCTAGCACCTTTCCTCGGGTTAACAGAATTCCTTATTCATAATTTCTGGTTCGCACACTTCAAAAGGAGAGTCAATCTTTTCCTCGATTCGGGATTTAAACCGGTGACTTAGGACACCATAAATTATCCCAAGTGGCGACTCTGAATCTTTAATAAATAATAATCCTGTTTCGATTGTCACTTTAAGTTGGAAAAAACTCCCTTACTCCCTTAGTGGGTGTAGGAAAAAGGAGGTGTGACACATGTCTGTGAAATTTGGTGGGAAACGGAGTTGGTTTGACGTGATTCGGATGTCCGTTGAGAAAATAGAAATTTTAAAGTGTCCTTGGGAATTTCATTTGATTTGGTGCTAAATTCGTAGTTCTAGGTGTTATTTTGGCGATTTGATCGTGAGAGCAAGTTCGTATGATGTTTTAAGACTTGTGTGCATGTTAAGTTTGGAGCCCCGAGGGCTCGGGGTGAGTTTCGGATAGGCTACGGAGTGATTTGAACTTGGAAAAATTTGCTGGTGTAACTGAGCAGGTTGCAGGCCTCTAATCTCGCATTTGGGAGATCAGGCATCGTAATTGCAACCTCTGAGGGGTCCGCATTTGCGAGCTAATTCTCGCATTTGCGAGGAGAAGCTAGGCAGTAGTGTTCGCAATTGCGAACTTTCCTTCACATCTGTGAAGGGACTCTGGGAATGGCAGGGATCGCAATTGCGATCAATTGGTCGCAATTGCGGAAGGTCAGGCTCACATTTGCGAGACTTTCTTCGCATTTGCGATGAAAGCAGGAATGGGGAGACCTTCGCATTTGCGATAGGTTCTTCGCATTTGCGTTAGGTTCTTCGCATTTGCGGAGCTTGCATTTGTGAACCTCAGGTCGGAAATGCGACACCTGCAACTGATCAAAATGGCTTTTGGACGAGATTTTTCATTCATTCTTCAAATTTTCAAAATCTAAAACACAAGAGGCGATTTTTCAAAGACCATTTCTTCCCCAAATCATAGGTAAGTGATTCTAAACTAGTTTCTTTCAATCTTTCACTTTCCATCCAGAAGAGATAAGGCATTAGGCAATCTTTCTAAGAAATTTCAGTCATCAATTGACTCCTATTCCCACTTCTTAGGAGTGAAAGGAATGCTGATCAGAGGCGGGCGACGGTAGAAGGAGGTAAGAGCAGGGTTAGGCGCTCCAGCAGCTCTAGGAGTTCCCGTTCTCGCTTTTCTTGATCTTCCAAGCTTGAAGCTCGCCTGCTTTGAGAGAGGAACGAGCTCTCGCTTTCAGGGTGGATACGCAAGAAATTCACTATGAAAATTGACAAGGTGCCTCTACATGAGCTTCGGGTAACCAAATATGAACTGGTACCATAGGCACTTTGACGGCGAAAGAGGCGAAAGAAGCAATCCATAGAAAGATTTGGCCTTAGACCTTTAGACCTGACCAAGAGAAGTAAGACCGGTAGCCAATAACTCAGAAAGAAAGGTCCCTCGAGCTTTCTTAGTAGTTAGACGAGTGCCTTTTTGCAAAAAGCCGCTCCACGGTGGGAAAGCGTATCCGCTTTGGGACTTGAAGGATTTTCTGTTCTGACCTTCCTGAGCACGAGAGGCGCCATATCATATGTGTAAAGAGCCCACCTCGGATACGAAAGAAGTGATTCTAAAAAAAGATTCAATTAATTAGAAGCATTCGCAGTTTTCAGTTCCTTTGGGGGCTGTTCTTATTTTACCGGAGGGGTTTGAGCTGACTTACCGAACGGACGGACACTTTGATCTTGATCGTGCAATCTAAGTCGCAATGAAGGACTATCGTCAATGCGGTCGGAATCCACTGTGATCGAATAACTCCATCCCTGGTTGCATATGGTTGACAGTTACGCTCTAACAATTTGTCCATTAAGTCCGTTTTCCGGTAAAGGCAGCATGAAAAGCACCTAAATTGTAATACGTAAGAGGAAGGACGACTAAGCAACTTGTTTTCGAATAAGACTAAGGCGTGAGCGAGGGTTCTGGAGTGCCTGTCAAGGGCGCTAGCGCATACCCCGTTGCCTGTATAGCTTTCTAGAGCTGAGATCTAGCAACGGGCGGTAAGGCCCTGGGTAAGCTCGGGTTAGCCTGGCTCAGACCTTGATGCTGCGACTCAGGCATTACTCAATAGAGGTGATGTTGTGCTCGACCGAAAGGGTAAGGGAAAGATCTCAACCGCCCCTTAGCCCGGTGCTCATGACGTGCTACGGAACCTCCACCGTTACAAGATTTCAACCTAGAATCTAAGGTTTTCATGGTGGAATTTGGGATTTTTGGGTAGAAATTAGGGATTTGATAAATTGGGGATTTAAACCTCAAATTGAGGTCGGATTTCAAGACCAATTGTATATCCGGGCTCGGGGGTGAATGGGTAATCAGGTTTTGGTCCGAATTTTGGGTTTGGACCAAGCGTGCCCGGGTGTTGACTTTTGTTGACTTTTTCAATAATGGCCTAAATTGAATTCTTGTGGATCGTGAGAGATTCCTAAGGTTTATTTTGAAACGTTTGGTTGGTAATTTGCTAGATATTGTTGGTTCGGAGGCATATTTGAAAGGCAAAGCTGTGATTGAGCTTTGAGTGGCCTTTGGAGCGAGGTAAGTATTGTGTCTAACCTTGACTTGAGGGAATTAGGAACCCTCGGACTTTGTGTTATGTGAATTCCATGTGAGCGGCGTATATGCAACGTGACGAGTGCTTATACGCCACCGAATTTACTGTTTCCCCTGATTTATCGCTTTTCCTTAATTGTTTTTCCTCATATATTAATTGTCACATGCTCTAAATGCTTTCTATGTTTAATTGCTACGTGTTAATCAATGTTTTCTTCTGTTAACCATGTTAGCTCTTCTCATATTTTCCCTAATCACTGCTATTTGCTTAATTTGACTTGGTTGTACTTTTAAACTGTGGATTGCTGTTTTGGTCTCGCTGTGTAGTATTATTTGTGTAGATTTTATATTGAACAAGGTTACTTTTCTTGGATCAATTTGGTATTTATTTATCGTAAAGGCCTTGTGATTTAGCCCGTTGATTTGACTGTGTACATTGAGTGTCTGGTTCTGATATTGTGGGATCGGGCTGCACGCCACAACAGGTGTAATAAGGGAGGATTAATATGGTGGAATAAGGGTGAATATGTATGTGTACGGTGGGATCAGGTTGCACGCCGCAACAGGTGGAATAAGGGTGGATTGATATGGTGAAATAAGGGTGAAATTATGATATTGATATTGATATATGGTGGGATCGGGTTGCGCGCCACAACAAACATATATTATTTACTATTATTGATATTGTTATGGTGGAATAAGGGAGGATTATGTGTTGTCTGGTGGGATCGGATTGCGCGCCGCAACAACCTATATGTTTCATTTACTGAGGTGTATTGTTTTCCGGTATTTTTAGTTGAACTGGTAGAGATTGGTAATTTTGGAGGACATTGGTTTGTTTTCGAGGCTGTGGTTATCGTTTCCTGTTGGTTGTTTAATTCTGTATCGTATTTTAATTATTCTGTCATTATTATAGACTGCGTACAGTTTTAGCGTAGGTGACCCTCCTTAGCCTCGTCACTACTTCGTCCGGGTTAGGCTCGGCACTTACCAGTACATGGGGTCCGTTGTAATGATACTGCACTCTGCACACTGTGCAAATTTTGGAGACGGTCCCATTGGCGGTTATTAGCGAGCTCGGATTGGACATTCGCGGAGACTTGAGGTACGGCTGTTCAGCGCTCGCAGCTCTCGGAGTCCCCATCCTCTGTTTATTTAGCTGTGTACTTTCATTCGAACAACTTGTTACTTATTTCAGACCCTTATGTGTATTACTCTAGTAGTTTGTGCACTCGTGACACTAGGTTCAGGGAATTGTAATAGATATTTGGCTAGTTTTTATTCAGCTATCTCAGTTCTTCTTTAATATCTAATTTAAACTATTAAAAGGAGTAGATTGTTCTAATGTTGGCTTGCCTAGCAAGTGAGATGTTAGGCGCCATCACAGTCTCGATGGTGTCGTGACAAGTTGGTATCAAAGCGCTAGGTTACACAGGTCTCACGAGTCACAAGCAAACTTAGTAGAGTCTGGCGGATCGGTATGGAGACGTCTGTACTTATCTTCCGGAGGATCTGGAGTTAGGATTAGTTTCACTTCTATTCTTCTCTGTCGTGCAATTTTATTCCATCATTGCTAATTGAACTGTTCTATTATGTTCTCTCATAGATGGCGAGAACATGCGTCGCATCTTTAGCCGAGCAGCAACCAGAGCCCCCAGCAGCAGCTCCTACGAGGGGCAGGGGACAAGGCCGTGCCAGAGGCTGAGGCAGGGGTAGAGCTCAGCCCCGAGCTCGAGCAGCAGCGCCAGCAGTGGAGCCTCAGGTAGAGTTTGATGAGGAGGTTCCAGCCAAGACTGTGCCTGTCGGACCAGCTCAGGTCCCCGAGGGGTTCATCGCCACCCTAGTGCTTGAGGATGTTTTGGTCCGTCTAGTGGGCTTTATGGAGAGTGTTGCTCAGACCGGCTGATTTCCTGTGGCACTAGCCATCTCTCAAGATGGGGGAGGAGTCCAGACTCCCATTACTCACACTCCGGACGCAGATGGCTACCCAGTTTAAGACTCCAACAGCCCAGTCAGTGGGGGAGGTTCCGCCGGGTATTGCAGCACAGACTGGTGATGGATCAGCTATGTCTTCTGAGGCTTTGTGGAGGTTGGATAGGTTTACCAAGCTTTTCCCAGTTCACTTCAGCGGTGCATTTTCATATCATCCCCAGGACTATTTGGACAGCTGTCATGAGGTGTTACGGAACATGGGGATAGTGGAGACCAATGGGGTCGACTTTGCTGCATTTCATTTGTCGGGTTCTGCCAAGAAATGGTGGAGGGATTATATGTTTACCAGACCATCTAGGTCGCATGCTCTTACTTGGGACCAGCTCTTTTAGTTATTTCTTGAGAAGTTCCTTCCTATCACTCAGAGAGAGGACTATTAGAGGCAGTTCGAGCGTCTTCAAGGCTTCTATGACTGTCACTCAGTACGAGACTCGATTTGTGGGTCTGGCCCATCATGCTATTCTTCTACTTCTTACCGAGAGAGAGAGAGAGAAAGGGGGTAAGGAGGTTTATTGAGGGACTTGCTCAGCCTATCAGATTGCAAATGGATAAGGAGACTGGGAGTGAGATCTCTTTTCAGGCGGCTGCTAATGTCTCCAGGCGAGTCGAGATGGTTCTATCCCAGGGAGGAGGTCAGGGATCTAACAAGAGACCTCGTCATTCATGTGGTTTTAGTGGTGCCTCGTCTGGAGGCAGGGGTACTTTTGGTAAGGGCCATCCTCCCAGGCCATATCATTTAGCGCTAAAGATATCTTACAGTGCTTTAGGGAGTCATGGTCATTATGTGCCTCATTATGGGCAGCCAGCCTACAGTACACCACCAACTCCTATCAGTGCAACTGCTATTCAGAGTTATTACCGTGGTCAGCCAGCCCGTTTGGGTCAGTCTCAATTTCAGCAGCCACAGTACTAGGATGGATGTTTTAAGTGTGGTGGTTATGGGCATACTAGGAGGACTTGTCAGAGATTATTGGGCGGCACGCCACAGTAGAGTTCTTGTGCCATGATTCTGGCACCGTCTACATCACCGCGCGCTCAGCCAGCCAGAGGTAGAGGTCAGGGAGCCATAGGTAGAGGTCAGACCGCTAGAGGTGGAGGTCAGGCCGCTAAAGGTGAGGTTAGGCCGTTAGAGGTGGAGGCCGGGCTACTAGAGGTGGAGGCCAGCCAGCAGGAGGCCGTCTTAGAGACATGGTTCAGAATTGTGGGGCCCAGCCCTAATGTTATTCTTTTCCAGCCAGGCCGGAGGCTGAGTCATCTGACGCTGTTATCACAGGTACCGTTTCAGTTTGCAGTAGAGATACCTTAGTTCTATTTGATTTGGGTTCTACATACTCATACGTGTCGTCCTCTTTTGCTTCATATTTGGTTGTGCCTCGTGATTCTTTGAGTGCTCTTGTATATGTATTCCACCCCTATGGGAGATTCTATTATTGTAGATCGTGTCTATCGTTCGTGTGTGGTTACTATTGGAGGTCTTGAGACTAGCGTAGATTTCTGCTTCTCGATATGGTTGATTTTGATGTCATTTTGGGTATGGATTGGTTGTCACCCTATCATGCTATATTGGATTGTCACGCCAATATGGTGACCTTAGCCTTGCTGGGGTTGCCTCGATTAGAGTGGAGGGGGACTTCTGGCCATTCTACCAGCAGGATTATCTCTTATATGAAGGCTTGACACATGGTCGAGAAGGGATGTCTAGCTTATTTGGCCTATGTCCGTGATTCTAGTGCAGAGGTTCCTCCTATGGATTCTGTGCCCGTTGTTTGTGAGTTTCCAAAGGTGTTTCCTGCAGACCTGCAGGGGATGCCACCCGACAGAGATATTGACTTTTGTATTGATTTGGCTCTGGGCACTCAGCCCATTTCTATTCTGCCATACTGCATGGCCTCGCCAGAGTTGAAAGAATTGAAGGAGCAGTTGCAAGACTTGCTTGATAAGGGCTTTATTAGACCTAGTGCCTCGCCCTGGGGTTCGCCTATGTTGTTTTGGAAGAAGAAGGATGGATCAATGAAGATGTGCATAGATTATCGATAGTTGAACAAAGTCACCACAAGAACAAGTATCCATTTCCGAGGATTGATGACTACTAGATTAGTACATTTAGATATGAATATTAGAATGTCCAGAAAAATTTGAGAAGACAGGTAGTGGAATCATAGAAGGGATAAATATTTACCTTTGTATGGCCCCCGTCCCTAGTAAAGAAAGAATGCTAGGCGACCCGAAGAGCTAGTGGATAGAGCAAGGGGAGCTAAAAGCGAAAGAATGTTTTATTGAAGTTTTCAGAATAAGGTAATAAATGAAAATATTAGCAGGATTATAAGAAGAGAGTAAATAATATTATGAGTAAGATGTGATAAATGGGTGATAACGGTAAATCAAAATATGATATGTTGACAGAGTCTATAGTCAAGTAAAGGAAAGACAAGAGGTGACATGCCTTGATACAAGAAAAGAGTATAGGCCAAAATTCATATCCTCATTTCGATAAATGAGTTGGTGAGTCCAACGTGATTACCAGAACAAAAATTTAGACCCCCAGAGTAATAGAAATCAGCACAGGATAGTAAACAACATGAATTAGGGACCATAGGATTTCATAATAGTCGACATCGTGAGAATTTCAGAGATCGTGTTCCGGCAAAAATAAAATGGACAACAGAAGAATATCCCTTAAAGGTCATTCAGGAAGACGCTTCCCTAAAGCAAGCACTGTGAGCAGAGTTAAGCTTAAGGAACCAAGTGTGCCAGTTACACTAGGTGCCACCCTCGCACGTAGGAAATTTAGTTATCCCTAGTAGAGAAGGGCTACTGCAAGGCAAGTAAGAGTCAGTGAAGACATGAAAAGATGCCGAAGATGAAGAGGTAAATTATATGTAGGTGAATCTTCATAGCATTAAATGTTAGTACTTCCCTAAAGGGGGGAAGATGGGGTAATATGGTATTAATTAGGAGTTAAGTGGTTTAGGTAACTATGGAATAATAAAGGAAATGCGTTAAAAAGGCAAAAAGAGTGAGATTAAATTTATTCAGATCATACATATATACTACAACTCCAGAACACTATGCAAGCACGATGCCGGGGAGAGGCAGCAAGGGTTCCCGACCAGGATGTTATTGATACATAAGTGTGAATGGGCACTTGATACATTAGGAGCCAATGCGAAAGGTAAGTTAAGGCAAAAGACATAACCCAAGAGAGGTTACGCAGAATATAAATATGAGCATGGGCTGATGGGTAGTTAGTAGTTGATTCAGGAAGAGACTAGTTATGGCTAGATAAGTGGTCCATACAAATCAGCAGATCATGCAAGATAAACGTAGTGAGACCCAGCACAAGAAATTCAGTCTCACATATATGACATCGTAATCCTTGAGAAATGTTCATATATAGTTGGGGTAGTTAAAGGTACCGTATAAGTATTATGAAAATAAAAGAGAGTGTCACTAGGGAAATAGTCAAAATTTCAGTTCTAAAGTGACCCAACGGGCACAAGGGCACGGAGGTAAGTAACTAAGGATAATTATAGGCGAGTAAGAACATCAAAAACTCCTTTCGGTATACGATGTAATAAACTCGCAGCTTTACAGGAGTCAGAGCGTCTCCCCTAAGTGCTACAACGAAAGACTAGCTGAGGAAATACGGAAGAAGGCTTCGACATAAGCATAGTTACATAAAGAAGAAATGATCTTGGAACAACACTCTCACTACAATATTGTATGCACTCCATAATAAAGTGTCACCTATAGTGACCAATGAATGTGAAGAAAAATCAAAAGTAATATTCGTGATCATATGAGTTGCACAATATTCCAGCATGCGTGGGAACTAAGATAAGCCTAAGTATTCATGCAACAAGTTCCAGAAAGACCCGGATGAGTAATTGCTTATGTTTAAAGAAAGCTGAGAAAGCATGAAAGGAATTATTCGATAAATGACCCAGAGTTAGTTACGTTATGAACGCACTTAAGAATCTGAGTACTATCCATGCAACATATATGTTGCCATTCATACAACTATAGGAGAGTCTAGTATATGTTAAAAGAAAGAATTGAGTCCACGTCACAGACAAAGGCTTGAATTGTTAGAAGGTTATATCATGGATGTTCTGTAGCATATCCGAAAGGCTAAAATAATAACTAATACCTTGAGCCGCATATTAGAAGATTCCTTAAGCCTACTTGAAGGCTGAGAGAGAAGAGGAAACTAAAGAGGTACATCGGCTAAGTAAATCAGGAGTCTGATTATTAGATATAGATAATTATAGAAATTGTGATTCAGAACATTGCAGAATCACTTTTAAAATCATAGGTACAAGAGAAATAATACAACAACCATATTCTATAACGTCTCTACAATAAAGCAAGTTAGAAGATACCAGCCTCATAAGAAGTCACTGTGAAGATCCCGCCGGAATGTGTATGCATCAAAGGTGCAAGTACTATAGTTGAGCTTTAAGGTGTGGATGTGGATTCCACCTATGTGGAAGGGAGGTTATGAAAGAGACAGAAGATACAATGAATATTTAAAGGTAAGTAAGGTACATGTGAAGAAGGTACGAGATTCCCAAGTACAGAAGGTTACAAATAATCCAGATATCATATAGAGGGCTGGAAGTGTTGCGAGATGCCCAAGTACAGAGGGATACAAATAATCCAGATATCAGATAGAGGGTTGTATGCGTCTTAATTCTGTATCAAGAAATGATGGTATTGTCATCAGTGGCATATCTTTCAGCTGATGGTTTCCAGGTACAGAGAGGTCTAGTTAAGAGAGTAAAGAAGAGTTAGAGACAATATGATGTATCGTTTGAGGTTCCAGAATAACATAAAGAAATGTATGGTGCTAGCAAGTTAAAGGAAGGTTGCGAGTAGTATAAATAGAGATATGTAGGTCGCAAGCTAAAGTACGGTAGAGCAACAAGGTTTTAGGTGGACATGAGTAAGGATAAGAAGAGGTGATCGAGAATGCGACGAGAATAGGTACTCAGGATTAAGCTCATCAGAAGAAGAGAGTTGATGGTTTCCGTAAGTTATAGAATCCTCTGTATAGCCTGAATGAACTCAGAGGAGTTTAAGACTATGAGCATTTAGAAGAGATGGAATGCTGCCCTTGGTAGGAGAATAAGGGTGTAATTGTGATAAATGTTAAGGGGATGACATTTAGGCTTTCGATTGAGTAATTATTTAAAGAGAAGGGATTTCATGAACTGCATGAGATTAGAATACTCCCCATAAGGTGAATCACGTTCGGATGCTATGAAATACGATTAATGAAGTATAGTATTGACCCTAAGTGGATTAGGCGAATAAGTCCAGATGTTCCCCAATGAGACGTGAGTCCTAGTGATAATATATTACATAAGAGTTTCAAGTTATCAGTGGTTATCAGTGGTAGATTATAGATCAACATTAAGGTGAATCAACAATAGTTGGGGATAAAAGTTCCAAAGTACGAGATGGGATTTGTTTGTTATTCTTAAGATGAACAATAATAAGGAAGCATTAAAGGACTTAGATTTATACATATAGGATAAACAGCTAGAGAGTAACTTGGAGTTTGGTAGTAGACATCGGTAATAATAAATCAAAGTATGTGTTATGCTATAGTATGACCTACCTAGATGCAGTAAAGCCACAAGGATAGATATCTGAGGCTATAAAACAAGATATAGTAATAGTCGTTGTGAGCACGTGATTTTTTCCCTATATGAAATCACTCCAAAAATTCAAGAAAATAAGTTTCTTTTCATTATTTGCAATTTTATGGATTTTCGTGGCATTTTCTGTTAATTGTTTGCATTTGTCTGTGCATGTTTATTTTATTAAAATTAAATGAAAAATACAAAATATGTATTGCATTTGCATTTAGGATTTAATTTTACATATTTTTAGATTAATTAGTAATTAGGGTTTTACAAAAATAGAAAAATCACAAAAAATGATTTATCTTGCATTGCTTAATTTTTAGCTTTGAATTTTGTTGGTTTTTCTTTAATTTGGCATTTAATTAATCGTGTTGATTATTAATTAGAGCTTAATATAATTTGGTAGGTTAATTTAGTTTTTAAGAGTTAATTTAGATTTGTATTTTAATTTGAAAAAGAAAAGGAGTTTAATTTGAAAAGAAAAAGAAAAGAAAATAAAAAGAAAATGGGATCTTCTTAATAAAAGACCCAATCTGGGCCAGCCCAAATCAAAACCCTCCAGATATCCGGTCAAACTACCCAAATACCCGGCCCAGTCCAGTAAAATACCCGGTCTAGTCTTCCCCAACCCCCAAACGACCCCGTTTAACTAACATCCAATCCCAGCCGTCGAGGTTTCTCGATCAAACGGGTGGGAACATGGGGGTCAGTCATATAAGACTATCCAAATGTTCCCCCCCCCCACCCCATCTATCGT
>NW_017670840.1:272605-290974 GCF_001879085.1 Nicotiana attenuata | reverse complement strand
TCTATCGTCTCCTTCACAGACCCTTCGCCAAAAACCCTAGCCGCCCTCAAATCCTCCACCCTTGAACCATGGAGGCGCCGCCTTAGATCAGTACTAAATCAACACCCTGGAATCCCCATGGTCCCATCTCTCCCAATCTCAGACTCTTGTACCTCGAATCTGTCCCAAACTGGTCAAATATCGAATCTAGTACGAACCCAAAAATTGCAAAATCGGATTTCATTGAAGATTTAGGCTGATTTTGATTTTATTCGTGTGTTCTCAATAAGAACACACGATTGACATCAAAATTGGCTGAAAATTGAAGTTCTGAAGGCTCGCTTTTGTTTCGTTAATGTCCAAGACCGCTTAGGTATTTTTCTTTCTCTTTTATTATCTTTTCCCCACTTTCCTCGCATTTTTATGTCCTATCTCATCATCTTCTGTTTATTTCTTTTCTTTTAATTTCTTTTCATTTTTTTGGTTCTCTAGAATTAATTTTCTCATGTTTGTTAGTTTTTTTTCTTTAATTAGTGTCAATAATATGTTAATAATTTAGTTTAAATTTCATTAATCGTTAGTTGCATTAATTGCAATTAGTGAAAATTGTTGCTTGAATTGCTTCTGTTTCTGCTTGTTTCATTTTTAACTCAGAAACGTTGGTTTGAATATGTTTGGGGTATTATTTTGTTTTGTTTTAGTGCTAATTTTAGGGAAATTAGGGTCCCTGTTTCTATTTTGGGCTTGAGTCTCTTGTCAAATTTTGATACTATGTAAACAATTACTCAAGGGTTGGCTAAGTTATCTCTTGATCTGAATTGAGGAATCAAAAGCCCAATAGAGAGTTGAACTGGGTTTTCAGTAGACCCATCGAATTGGGTCAACTTGACCCAATTAGCTCGACCAGTTGACCCGGGTGGTTCTAGGGTAGTTTCAGGGTCTTTAAAGGGTAGTATAGGTAATCTTTTGGGTAACTGATTTAGAAGCTTCTAGTAGGGGTCTTTTATGGAATTTCAGACTTTAGCTTGGGTAACAAGTCAGAAAATGAGGGATTAACTGGCAAAAATGAAATTGGGGGGGGACAAGAAGTGCAAAACTAAACTTTTAGGTCTGCCCTATTTGCTGGCCTATAATGGCATCTCTATCTGGCCTTGGAAGGCAGGGATTAGAGCTCAGATTTTCAGAAAAAGATAAAAAAAATAATTGCTGGTTCTGGGTACTGTTTGATTGAATTTTCTTGGAGGTTCTTTCATTTTCCAGTTCCTGAAGGAATTTCTGGTTTATGTTGGTTGAAACAATCCGAATTTGGAGGTCTTAAGCGCTTGTTTAGAGGTTTTGAGCAAGTTTGGGTTGATTGTGAATCTCTGCTGGTTTAAATTTGGTCATTCTGGGTTGTCACTGCTGCTTCTTGTTCTTGCTGCTGCTATTGCTGAGCCTAGTGCTTCTTAATTCTTCTTTGTTTCTTCTTTTCCAGGTATATTTTGATACTCATGGGTGTCACTTAATATGTAACTTGAAGCATGATTTGAGAATGAGATAAATGTGGAGTTGTCTGTGGATTTCATCTCTTTTCTCCAGTTTTATAATCACCATATAGCTTTGAAGTTTTGTTTAAGTTATTTGTCAAAGGTTGGTTGTAAATAATTAGATCCTGTGAGTCTAGTCTAATAGTTTTCCTCTAATCATGTAACTGGCGTCGGATTTCTTCTGCATGTGCTCATTTGGCCCTTATTTCCCAAGTTAGCTTGTATTAATGCGGTAGATTAGGTCGTTAAGTATGGTTGTAGTTGTCAGGCTTGTGGTTATTGATTATGATGAAATAATAAGAAGTAAGAGTATGTCAAATGACTTTTAGTTGAATCCTTTGTGTATAATGTGGACATGAACAGGGCATTCTGAATCTCTCATTAAATTACAAGTTGGTTTTTTTTGAAGATCGTTTGAAACAAAATTCAGAGTATGAAAATGGAGTTGGAGTATGTGTTAGTCAATTAGATGATTATCTTAATTTATTGTATTAAATGCTCCCAGTAGTTCGTGTTTCGTGAATGTGAAATCCGAATCTTGCTGGTATTGCTGTCGCATGGGTTCGATCTTAGACCCAAGCGACGATTGACCTAAGCGTGCTGCATGAAGAACCAGGCTCTCCGATTGGGCTTTCCTCCAAGCCCAGCCAATTTTGGATTTGATTTACCCAATGCCTCATTTAGTTACTAGTTTAGATGCCGTCAATTTCCCTTCGGCTCCGTTACTTTCTTGGGCAAGATCTTTGTAGTTTTGCGAGTCGCGCCTTGTTAATTAGTCATGGTTCTCTTGATCATAGTTAGATTTTAGTCTTGGTAAATGGAGGTATGCCGTACGAGATAACACAAGTGGTTTATGGCCCTCCGAGCTTTAGTTTGATTATCCTTTTAAAATGGAATTGAGGTGCACCGCGCCAAATAAAATCTCAAATGTGTGGCCCTCATTTAATCCTTTCTTTTAAAAATACTTAGATCCGAGGCGTGCCGTTTAGCAAATTTCTATGGCCCTCGCAAAGTTAAAAACGCGTAGTCGCTTTAGGCGCATTATTTTAATAATATTACCTTCCTAAACTTGGGTGCACATTTATGTGACCCAAATCCAAATCTCAACGTTAGATAAGATGTGTTATGGACTGCGGGTGCATTTATGTGACGCGGTTCGAAATATATTTTAAATGATGTTGCAATTTTTCTTTAATTAATTGAATAAAAGCGGTGAAAAGTTAAAATTGTGCATAGGTTCAAAATATTTTTTAAAATCAGACAATTAGGCCAATAATAACAGTTGAGCGACCGTGCTAGAACCACGGAACTCGGGAATGCCTAACACCTTCTCCCGGGTTAACAGAATTCCTTACCCGGATTTCTGGTTCGCAGACTGTTAAACAGAGTCATTCTTTTCCTCGATTCGGGATTCAAACCGGTGACTTGGGACACCATAAATCTCCCAAGTGGCGACTCTGAATTCTTAAAAATAAGTCCCATTTCGATTGTCCTTTAATTGGAAAAACTCCCTTTATTATACCCCTTCCGGGGGTGTAAGTAAAAAGGAGGTGTGATAGCTCTGGCGACTCTGCTGGGGACAAGAACCCAGAACTTCTGGTTCAGGGTTCAGAATTCGAGCTTAGATGAATTGCTATATTTGGTTTTGTTTATTATCTGATTTTATTACATGTTTGGGACTAATGTGCAAAATGTTGCTTTTTACCGATTTGATATTATCTGAACTGTATATATAAACTGTTACGAAAACCCCTCTCTTCTCTCTCCTGAGGAGTGCACGCTGGTCGTGACTTCTTTCTATTAGTGTCATATCCCAAATAGGATGAGGCTCGGACAAGTTGCAAAGCCGGAGGATCTTTTGGTTAACGGTAAGCAGCCCCCCGGCTCGAGTTGTCCGCTCGGGTAGACCAGGTCTAGAACAATAAACTCAGGTTTTAAACCTAGAATAACTCAGCCTCATGCCGGATCCCTAGTAGGAGCGATTTGTTGCATCACGTGCATTTGACCTAGGGGACTCAACACAGGGGTTGGGTCCGTCTAGGACAGGTGTACCAAAAATAACAGACCATCCTGATGCATATTTTACGTGCTATTTGTTGCATTTATTTTCTTCGGGTTTGCATGCTGACCGGCTTTTGAGTGATGGGAGAAAATTGGACAAAAGAAAATAGTAGTGTGAGGGTTAAGTGAGTTAATCACCTATTTTGGAAGGAAAAACTAACGTCCAAATGGTACTGAAACTCTGCCGAAATTGTGAGAAAAATGAAAAAAAAACAAAATAAAAGAAGAAAAGGATTTGTTTTTAAAAAATAGTTGGTTTCGTTTTATTTGCCCGAACTACGCATACCTGATTCTCGTCTTTCGTGGCGTGATACGTAGGCAACCCACATAGGGTCCGGTCTTCCTAGTAAATGTTAGGTTCTTGGCTTTGCGGGGTCTTAGCCAAATTTTGCACTTCCAGCCATCTTTTGGCCAAATAAGCCACTTTGCAAAAATAACCTCAATCATGTCTTGCATGTGTCTAGTAGGGAATGTTATTGTCTCACATAGTGTTGGTTTATGTTTTCTCATACAGGTGTGGATTTACTTATCGGAGTTTGAGCATGACATACACCCCAGGATCACTGCATTCAGGAGCTGCTCGAGGAGCCATTTTATGTTTTTGAGTCAATTATTCATGTTTTACTTTTTAGTCCTGTATAGTGGCATTCAGTCTTTTAGGTGATGTCAGAGCTTGTAATAGTCTAGTTGAGTTTGCCTAGTTTTTTGTTATTCTTATTTGTATTTGGAGATGTGTTAGAAGTCAAAAAATCCAAAAGAGAGAGAAATTTTATGTTTTTATATTTTCGTTATAGGTTTTCTTTAGAATACTAATTTTAGAAATGAAAAAAAAAATCCTTTGAGGTGGTTTTTTTTCCTTTAGGCAATTAATATCAAAATAAAAATTTCTTTTATATTTCCTTTAGTATATTAAGACTAAAATTCAAAAAAGGGAATTTTCTTTTAATACCTCTTTAAAGAGCTTTCTTTAAGGTATTAATTTCAAAAATTCAAAAAGATTTTCTTTTGAGGTTCTTCTTTGGGAAATTAATGGAAAATAAAAAAAAATTCTTTTATTTTCATTAGAACTTTAGGACATGTACATAGAAGAAAAAAGAAACATACTTTACTTCCTTCCTAAAAAAAAATCAAAAATATTTTTCTCTTCTAGGGTTTGTTTCAAAAGGATAGCTTCTTTTATTTCTCTTTTCTCATTAGAGTAGTCATCAAGGTAAAAGAAAAAGAAAAAGAAAAAAAAGAGAATGTCAGTTTGATTACTTTATTCCTGATCTCCAATGTGACGACCCAAAGGGTCATCACCTGTTTTCTTATTCATTCCATGCTTCCGAGGCTTCAAAAACCTCATTTAGGGTTGCCTCAATTTGCGTGCGCAGTCCGGGCGCGTAGCCGGAAAGCTTAAATATGAATTTTGTGTGAAAAATGCTAAATTTTGATAGTAATATGAATATATTTGACTTCGGTCAATATTTTTGGTAAACGGACCCGGACCCGTGATTTGACGGTTCCGGAGGGTCCGTAGAAAAATATGGGACTCGGGCATATGCCCGGAGTCGAATTCCGAGGTCTAGAGCCCGAGAAATGAATTTTTCTGTGAAATTGTTTTTCTGAAATTATTAAGGAAATTGAAAATGAAATTTGATTAAAAGACTGTGGTATTGGGCTCGTATTTTGGTTCCGACGCCCGGTACAAGTCTTATATATGGTTTAAGCGCTTCCTGTAAAATTTGGTTGAAAACGGACGTCGTTTGATGTGTTTCGGACTTGAAATGGAAATTTGATGCTTTATGAAAATTCAAGGAAAATCATGGGTCTTGAGGCCTAGTTTGATGGTTATGATGTTGTTTGGGCGATTTGATCGCACGGATGAGCCCGTAGTATGTTTTTGAGTTTTCATGTATGTTCGGTTTGGAGCCCCGAGGGCTCGGGTGAGTTTTGAGTAGGTCCCGGGAGGTCTTAGGCTAGAAATATCAGATGGCTGCAGGTTCAGGGAGTTGCAGGCCCCCAGCGCGCCCGCGGTCGAATTCGCGCGGTCCGCGCTGGAAGTCGCGCGGCCGCGGTGCATTCTTGCGCGGTCCGCGTGGCTAAGTTCAGAGGGCCAGTGGCTCAAGTCGACCAGCGCGGCCGCGTGACCAAAACAGTACGGTCCGCTCTGGGTGGGTTCAGAGAGGGTAGATTTCCAGCTTCTCAGCGCGGCCGCGGCGCATTTTTGCGCGGTCCGCGCTGAGCCTTCAGAGGGGTATATAAGGTCGGGATTTTCAGTTATTTTTCACTTTTTCAAAACCCAAAACACAAGAGGCGATTTTCCAAACGATTCTTCTTCTCCAAAACGATTGGTAAGTGAATTCTAACTCATTTTCTTTACTCCTCAACATCTTTAAACATAATTTCAACTTCAAAACAAAGATTTTTAATGGGGAAATTTGGGAATTTAGGGTAGAACCTAGGTTTTCTAAAATTGAGGGTTTTGGACCTCAATTCGAGGTCCGATTCCAAATAACTTACATATTTGAGTTCATGGGGGAATGGGTAATCGGGTTTTGGTTTGAACCTCGGGTTTTGACCATGTGGGCCCGGGGGCATTTTTGACCTTTTGGGGTAAATCGATGAAAAAGCTATAACTAGTCATTGGGTTTGATTTGTTTAGCACGTATTGATAACATGAAGTCCTTATTGCATAGATTTGGTTAAGTGGGAGCCGAATTCGAGGGGGAAAGCGATTGTTGAGGATTGAGTTAGCCGCGGAAGTTTGAGGTAAGTGTTTGGTTTAACCCTAGCTTGAGGGAATAGGAATTGAGTCTTGTTTGCTAATTGCTAAATGATCGAGTACGATGTATAGGCATGGTTAGCATGACCGTGAGTCCTCATAATGTGATTATCATGACTTGGTTGTAATTTTCGTGCTTATTGGAGGATTTCTATATGTTGTGAATAATATGTGAATGATGATATGATTGTTTGATTCCTAGGAGCATTGGCTCAAATTGTGACATGAATATTGAAAGTATATGAAATGAATTGATTCTTTGGAGCATTGGCTCAAACGGTAGGGTGGATTATAAAGTAAGAAATGAAAGAAAGAGAAAGAGTTGTCGGTTATTCCCTTGTCGGGACATTTTGTTGAACTTGTTAGTTTCTTTCCCTTGCCGGGATTTCTTCCAATATTTGTTTACTTTATGCCCCTTATGTGTGACTGTTGTTTGGGGAGCTAGACTGAGAAATGGATATGGATCGGGTTGCACGCTGCAACAATGCTATTTGAGGAGCGGGTTGCGCGCTGCAACGATGCTAAATGCTATTTGAGGAGCGGGTTGCACGCCGCAACAATGATAAATGATATTTGAGGATCGGGTTGCGCGCCGCAATAATGTTAAATGAGATATGAGGATCGGGTTACGCGCCGCAACAATGATAAATGATAAATGATATGGGTCGGGTTGCAAGCCGCAACAGTGGTATTTGTGGATCGGGTTGCACGCCGCAACAATGGTAATTGTGGACCGGGTTGCACGCCGCAACAGTTAATGATACAAATGTGTTTATATTGAGTATTGGTTCCTTGTTCACTGTAAATCTAAGCTGCGTTAGATTGTTACTCTGGATTACTGTTAATATTGTTATCTCCCCATAGCATGTTTCCCCTCCCATATTGTTAGTTGCCTTGTATTTCGTTCTCCGTTGTGTGTGTGTATATATATATATATATATATATATATATATATATATATATATATATATATATATATATAACTGCACCGGTTTATGTGGTGTCCAGTCTAGCCTCGTCACTACTTCGTCGGGGTTAGGCTAGACACTTACCAGCACATGGGGTCGGTTGTGCTGATGCTACAATCTGTGCATTTTTGCACAGGTCCAGGTTTCGAGGAGCAGCAGCAGCATTAGCACGGGAGCAGGCTTTCATTATCGTGAGACCGAGGTAGCCTTGCAGGCGTCCGCAAGCCCGGCGTCTCTTCCTTATTTTCTCTTTTAGACTGTTGCCTCCTTGTTTTCGAGACAAATAGCTTATATGTTTCTTTCAAACCTTTGTATTTAGTAAACTCTTAGCAGTTCGTGAGTAATGTGACACCAGTCTTCGGTAGAGGCTATTGTTGACTGTTCCGCGTTTTTTTTCAGAGTTTGATTCAGACTTCCGCTATTGTCATTAAATTTCATGTTCTACTTCGATGCTATAAATTGTTAAAAGACTTGTTTAGTAATGGAAGGGTAATTGAGTAGGCCTTCCTAGCTACCACGAGTAGGCGCCATCACGACCCCGAGGGCGGGAAATCAGGGTCGTGACATCCAGGAACTACGCTTGGTCTGATTCATGCGGGGTCATGATACATAGGCAATCTCCATAGGATTCGACCATAACCAAATAAGAAAAAGAAAAAAAAGAGGAAAAACAAGAGAGGAAAAACAAAGAAAAAGAAAGAAAATAAGAAATCGAGAGAAAGAAACAATGGCAAAACAAGAGGGAGGAATGAGAGGATAAAGACAAAGAGAAAACAAAGGCAAGAATGAGAAAGAAAAAGAAAAGAAAAAGAAACATAAGTTGCAAATGGGAATAAGGAAAGCCGGGATGACGCATGCAACCGATCAAAGGCATAATAGAAATGGTTAACTGCTTAGGTGCATTCATACCCCAAAATGTGCGGTTACCAATCTGTTAAAGACCTAAACGCTAACAAAGTTGTTGTTGATGTATTGAGTCCAGGCAGGTGGTTAGTTGATTGGCATTCTGGCACCTCACTCCTACAACACCCGGTCCAAGGACAAACTGATCATGGCCAACCAAGAACTAGAGGCGAGTATTGTCGATCCGTCAAGAGAGGTAGAAGAATTGGATGTTAATGAGATGAAAGAAGAGATGCATAAGTTAAAGCAACAAATGGCTGAAATGTACCAGGCCTGGTCAATGGGGCATCCACCACCGGTTTATCCCGCTAACCCTGCTTATATCCCACCGTTGGCTCAATCTCAGGAGCCTCCTACTGTGAATTCATCCCCGGCCTTTCCCACTTACCAACAATGTTATGGCACTACCTCCCAAACACCACCAGCTCCACCACTCAAACAAGTCCCATACCCTCATCCACCAATCACTCCTGTGTTTGTGGCACCTCCACCTGCTGCATTACACCGATCTTCCAATGAGCCTCTGTTCCAGACTCGCGACAACCACTATTATCCACCAGAACCTACCTTCAAAGGGCCAGAACCATGTTCTCACATTCCTCATTTTGATCTCTCGGCAGAAACTGAGAAGCCTCCTAAGAATCCCGAGCAGGAGGAGATGATTAGGAAAGTCAAGAGCTTGGACCAATCTTTCAGGAATATGCAGGGGCTAGGTGGTCAAGTAAGTGTGGCGCATAAAGACCTATGTTTGTTCCTGGATGTTCAATTACCGGCAGGGTTTAAGATGCCCAAATTTGACTTGTACGACGGACATGGTGATCCAGTGGCACATCTGAGAGGTTTTTGTAGCAAGATGAGAGGAGCAGGCGGAGAGATGAATTATTGATGGCGTATTTTCAGTCAAAGTTTAAGTGGCTCAGCTTTGGAATGGTACACCCGACAAGATCATGGTCGGTGGTACACATGGGATGACCTAGCCCAAGCATTTTGCCTGCCATTTTCAGTATAATCTTGAAATCATTCTGGATCGCCTGTCATTGACCAAGATTGAGAAGAAGCCCGGTGAGAGTTTCAGAGAATATGGCTTCCGTTGGAGAGAGCAAGCAGCGAGGGTTGACCCTCCGATGAAAGAGAGTGAAATGGTCGATTACTTCTTGCAGGCCTTAGAGCCCACTTATTTCGGTCACTTGGTGTCAGCAGTAGGGAAATCCTTTAATGAAGTGGTAAAAATGGGAAGCATGGTAGAGGAAGGACTCAAATCTAACAAAATCATGAGTTATTCAGCAATCAAGGCGACCACCCAGGCCATTCAAAGCGGCACTGGAGGTGTATTGGGAAAGAAGAAGAAAGAGGACGTTGCAACAATTGAGTCAAGAGCTTGGTCCAGGGGCCCATCACCTTACTATAACCAGCCTCGACCCCACCACCAAACTTACCCCCACACTCCATATAGCCCACCACAACACTACTACCCACCGCCAGATCCCCACTTCTCTGTCCATCATGCTCAGACATACACTCAACCTCCTGCCCACGCACAATGGCATGCGCCAACCCCACAGAATACCTACCCACCTCCACAAAATACCTATCCACCCCCAAGAGCCTACAGAAATCCCCCTGGAGCAGGTTTCCGACCAAATCAAGCCTTCAAGAATGAGAGGTTGCAGAAGCAGAAGACTTTCACCCCACTGGGAGAATCATATACTAGTCTATTCCACAGGTTGAGACAGTTGGGTATGTTGAATCCGATTGAGCCTAAGCTGCCAAATCCCCCTCCGAGAAATCTTGACCACTCGGTGAGTTGTGAATATTGTTCAGGGGCTCCAGGGCATGACACAGAGAAATGCTGGAAGTTGAAAACAGCTATTCAAGAGCTCATTAATACCCATCGGATCGAGGTCCAAGCCCCGGAAGCGCCTAATATCAACTAAAATCCGTTGTCGGCCCATCATGAGACCAATATGATTGAGATAGTGCATAAAGGAGGAGAGCCTAAGAAACCATCACAGACTGTAATGATGATCAGGTCCTGTGAAGTCAGGCCGAGTGAAAAGTCAACAAGTGGGAAGTCTTTTATCAAGTTGAAAGAGACAGACAGTAAACCAGTTGTGGTAATTGAGAAGGAGTCCTCAAGCGCGGTTGCAGTGAAACAGGGAAAAGCAAAAGTAGTGGTACCAGGGGCAGCAAACAAGCCTGTTGTAGTCGTGGAGGGTGCTCGCACAGAGCCTGTTATTATCAAACCAGTAACTCAGCTACCAATAGTCAACAGCAAGGTCGTCCCTTGGAATTATGGCCGAATGACAGTGATTTACAAAGGGAAAGAGGTTAAAGAAGATGTCTGTGAGACCCATGGTCTGACCCGCTCGGGGAGATGCTTTGCCCCCGAGGAGTTAAGAAAAGCCAAAACCGCCAAAGATAACCCAGTGTTAGTGAAGAAAGCCGTGACCGAAGAAGAGGCAGAGGAGTTCTTGAGGAAGATGAAAATGCAGGACTATTCTATTGTAGAGCAGTTGAGGAAAACCCCTGCCCCGATTTCATTGCTCTCATTGTTAATCCATTCGGACGAGCACCGTCGGGCGTTGATGAAAATCTTGAATGAGGCCCACGTTCCGGACAAGATCTCTGTAAACCATCTGGAAAAGATAGCAAACAAGATTTTTGAGGTAAACAGAGTCACTTTTTCTGATGATGAATTGCCCATGGAGGGTACTGAGCATAATAGAGCCCTTTATCTTACGGTAAAGTGCGAAGATTCCGTGGTTACCCGGGTATTGATTGATAATGGTTCCAGCGTCAACATTTGCCCTCTCTCCACTCTGGACAAATTGAAAGTGGACAATGAAAGAATTCACAAGAACAGTATTTGCGTTCGAGGGTTCGACGGTGGAGGGAAAGATTCAGTTGGAGACATAGTGCTGGAGCTGACAATAGGTCCAGTTGAATTTACTATGGAATTTCAGGTGTTGGATGTGGCGGTTTCTTATAATCTTTTGCTAGGCCGACCTTGGATTCATGCCGCCAAGGCAGTGCCATCTACCCTGCACCAGATGGTTAAATTTGAATGGGACAGACAGAAAATTATAGTGCACGGCGAGGATGGTTTGTGTGCCCAGAATGATGTCATTATACCCTTCATCGAAGTTGAAGACAACAAGGGGCGGTGGGTCTATCACGTTTTTGATACAGTATCAGTTGAAAAGATCCCAGAAGGGGAGTGTGTTCCAATTCCGAAGGTAGCAGCCGCATCAGTCATGGTGGCTTCTGAGATGTTAAAGAATGGCTTCGTATCTGGCAAGGGTTTGGGTGCGTCTCTGCAAGGTATCCTACAGCTGGTGTCTCTTCCCAAGAACTTAGATACTTTTGGTTTGGGGTTCAAGCCTACAGCTGCGGACATAAGGCGAGCCAGAAAGTTAAAACAAAGAGCATGGGTTCTTCCAAAGCCTGTCCCACGTCTCTCCCGATCCTTTGTCAGGCCTGGTACCAAGAAGCGCCCAGTAAAAACAATGCCCGGTTCTGTGGTTGGTCCAGATAAAGAGTTGCTTGAAAGGTTTGAAACGTTGTTCGACGAGGTGAACATGGTGGAAGCTGGAGAGGGATCGAGCAAGGCGGATGTGAAATTTTTGGGGCCCAGTGCAAAGATCAACAATTGGGAAGCTACTCCTCTTCCTACTCGGAAAGAGTCTTGGTAGTCGGCTTTGATTTTTCTTTCAGTTTAATCTGGATTATTCCAGGGTTGTAATTCAGATTCTATGTTCCGTCTGTTTGGATGTGTTAAACCTTGTTATCTTTAATTTCAACGAAATGCAATTTCCCTTCCTTTTCATTCCTGATAGTTTTATTTTTGTTTTTATTTTCTTTCTTGTAATCCTTTTTATGATGGTTTCAGTGACATGACATGCATGAGGAATCTCCGGCCCAGTCTTAAATACCAATCTAATTCTGAAATAATAATACAAGAAATTGAGTGTGATGATGAAGTGGAATATGATGATGATAAGGCTTTTGAAGAGATTAGTAAAGAATTAAGCCATTTTGAAGAAAAACCCAAACCTAACCTGAATGATACAGAAGCAATCAACTTAGGGGATCAAGATAATGTTCGGGAAACTAAAATAAGTGTCCATCTTGAACCACATCTTAGAGAGCAGATAATTAAGGCACTGTTCGAGTACAAAGATGTTTTTGCATGGTTATATGACGACATGCCAGGTCTAAGCACTGAGTTGGTGGTTCACAAATTGCCCACTGACCCGGCATTCCCCCCTGTCAAGCAGAAGCTGAGGAAATTTAAAACTGATATGAGTGTGAAGATCAAAGAAGAGGTCACCAAGCAGTTCGATGCAAAAGTCATTAGGGTCACGCGGTATCCCACATGTTTAGCCAACGTTGTGCCTGTGCCGAAGAAGGATGGTAAGACCAGGGTGTGCGTTGATTACCGTGATCTCAACAAGGCGAGTCCAAAGGATAACTTCCCACTGCCAAACATCCATATATTAATTGATAATTTTTCCAAACATGAGATTGGTTCTTTTGTGGATTGCTATGCGGGCTACCACCAGTTCTTAATGGATGAAGAAGATGCAGAAAAAATGGTATTCATCACGCCCTGGGGAACATACTGCTACAGGGTCATGCCATTTGGTTTGAAAAATGCTGGGGCGACCTACATGAGGGCAATGACAATCATATTCCATGACATGATACACAGGGAGATCGAGGTTTATGTGGATGATGTAATTGTAAAGACCAGGAAGTAGTCTGACCACGTCAGAGATCTAAGAAAGTTCTTCTTTAGGCTTTGCAGGTACAATCTTAAGCTCAATCCTGCAAAGTGCGCTTTCGGTGTTTCATCTGGAAAATTGTTGGGATTCATAGTCAGCCGTCGAGGTATTGAGTTGGACCCATCAAAAATCAAAGCTATACAAGAATTGCCACCTCCGAGGAACAAGACTGAGGTGATGAGTTTGTTGGGGAGGTTGAATTACATCAGCAGGTTTATTGCTCAACTTACGACAACGTGCGAGCCTATTTTCAAGTTGTTAAAGAAGGATGTTGCGGTCAAGTGGACAGACGAGTGTCAAGAAGCATTTGATAAGATAAAGGGGTATTTGTCAAACCCACCAGTGTTGGTCCCGCCAGAACCAGGGAGGCCTTTGATTCTGTATTTGACAGTTTTGGACAATTCGTTTGGTTGTGTATTGGGTCAGTATGACATCACCAGCAAGAAAGAGCAGGTCATATATTACCTCAACAAGAAGTTCACATCTTACGAGGTTAAGTATACTCAACTTGAGAGGATGTGTTGCGCCCTAACTTGGGTAGCACAGAAGTTGAAACATTACCTGTCATCTTATACCACTTACCTCATCTCTCGGTTGGACTCGTTAAAGTATATCTTTCAGAAGCCTATGCCTACAGGGAGGCTCGCAAAGTGGCAGATCTTGCTCACTGAATTTGACATTGTCTATGTGACCCGGACTGCGATGAAAGCTCAGGCATTGGCCGACCATTTGGCTGAGAATCCAGTAGATGAGGAATATGAGCCTTTGAAAACTTACTTCCCTGATAAAGAGGTAATGCATGTGGATGAGTTGGGACAGGTCGAAAAGCCAGGGTGGAAACTGTTCTTTGATGGGGCTGCCAATATGAAAGGCGTTGGGATAGGAGCGGTACTTATTTCTGAAACCGGGCAACATTACCCTGTTACAGCTCAGCTTCGTTTCTACTGTACTAACAACATGGCTGAGTATGAGGCATGTATCTTGGGTTTGAGGTTGGCTGTAGACATGGGTGTCCAGGAAGTCTTGGTCATGGAGGACTCGGACCTTCTAGTACATCAGATTCAAGGGGAATGGGAAACACGAGATTTGAAGCTTATACCGCACCGACAATGTTTGCATGATCTTTGTCAACGGTTTCAATCAATAGAGTTCAGGCATATTCCAAGGATTCATAATGAGGTTGCCGATGCTTTGGCTACTCTGGCGTCAATGTTGCATCATCCAGATAAGGCTTATGTGGACCCTTTGCAGATTCAAGTCCGCGATCAGCATGCTTATTGTAATGTGGTGGAAGAAGAACTTGATGGTGAGCCGTGGTTCCATGATATCAGAGAATATCTCAGGATGGGAGTGTATCCAGTACATGCCACAGGTGATCAAAAGAGAACAATTCGACGGTTGGCAAGTGGATTTTTCTTCAGTGGAGGGGTATTGTACAAAAAAACTCCAGATCTTGGGCTGTTGAGATGCATAGATGCTAAACAGGCCACAACTATTATGACTGATGTACATTCGGGAGTTTGTGGACCACATATGAATGGGTACATGTTAGCAAAGAAGATTCTCCGAGCGGGTTATTATTGGCTTACTATGGAGCGAGATTGTTTCAGTTTCGTGCGCAAATGTCATCAGTGTCAAGTGCATGGAGATTTGATTCACTCTCCACTATCGGAATTGCACACAATGTCCGCACCATGGCCTTTCGTTGCATGGGGCATGGATGTCATTGGGCCAATTGAGCCAGCAACATCAAATGGGCACATGTTTATTCTGGTGGCCATTGACTATTTCACCTAGTGGGTTGAGGCCAAAACATTCAAGTCTGTAACCAAGAAAGCGGTGGTTGATTTTGTGCACTCAAATATCATTTGTCGGTTTGGGATACCAAAGGTGATCATTTCAGACAATGGGGCTAATCTCAATAGTCATCTGATGAAAGAGGTATGTCAGCCGTTCAGGATTACACGTCGTAATTCCACCCCTTACCGCCCCAAGGCAACAGAGCAGTTGAGGCGGCCAACAAGAATATAAAGAAGATACTCCGAAAAATGGTGGAGGGTTCTAGACAGTGGCATGAAAAGCTGCCTTTTGCATTGCTGGGATATCGCACTACTGTTCGTACTTCAGTAGGGGCGATTCCTTATTTGTTGGTGTATGGTACCGAAGCAGTGATACCCGCAGAAGTGGAAATCCCATCCCTTCGGATTGTCGCAGAAGCCGAAATTGATGATGATGAATGGGTCAAAACCTGCTTGGAGCAATTAAGTTTGATCGATGAGAAAAGATTGGCAGCAGTGTGTCATGGCCAATTGTATCAACAGAGAATGGCAAGAGCATATAATAAGAAGGTGCGTCCACGAAAGTTCGAAGTGGGTCAGCAAGTGTTGAGACGTATCCTTCCACATCAGGCTGAGGCCAAAGGCAAGTTCGCCCCAAACTGGCAAGGGCCGTTCATCGTAACTAGAGTGTTGTTGTCACGCCCCAAATTCGAGGGGCATGACCGGCGCCCGACCGGGTAGCCCCAGCCAAGCGAACCTGGATGCCTTTCCTAACCCACATGACACCCCATGTATTCCTTACTCAATATTCCAAGAATTAGCCGTATAGTTAAGTTAGAACATCCTTTTTTCAAAACATACATGTGTACTTAATAGTTTATGAGATTACAAGTTCTTTGCCCAACATATGAACATAGCCTTACACAAGCTCTAAACCCACATCTACTGTCTATGGAGCCTCTAATAGTACAACAGGATAATATAGTATTTGCCGGTAACAAGGCCCAAGTTATACCTTACACAAAATCAAAATAAGACTCCGAAAACAAGTGACCTGAACCACGTAGGGCCCCGAGGGGAAAGGGGCTCACCAAGAAGCTGATGGAGGACGAAGGGGAGCTACGATCGTTGGACTGGAGTACCTGCTACGGATCCACCTACAATCATAACACGAATGTAGCGTCCCCGGCAAAAGGGACGTCAGTACATTTGAATTGTACTGTATGTATAACAAACTTTACCCAGAGTAACCTCAAACCATACACGAATAACAACAATAGAGGGAAACAACAATTGAATACACACAAGGAAAAACAATCAAGGCAAACAAGTTGACAATCTCTCCTTTTCCCCATCATCTTTTCCACATTTTCAATTTCACAATGTTCTCATGTTTCATTTCAATAGTGATATCGATCACTTTCCATCCTTATTACCTCGGCCACCCTTATTACCTCGGCCACCCTTATCACCATAACCCACACCTTATTACTTCGTGTTGCGGCGCGCAACCCGATCCCACCGAACAATCACAATTCATAAAACAATAGCACAACAACAATTTACAAGGAGAACAGCAACAAGTTTCAGGAGATACAACTACAAATCCCAATAACAACAACCACAAATGTCAAAGAACAACAACACAACTCACACAGAGTTTATATGACTATCAATGCCATTTCCATCCTTTTTGACAGCCCGTTGTACCATTTAAATCATAGCAATAATTTTCCACAGCTAGCCACAAAGGGTGTTACCACAGTTATTTCAATATCACCAATTTTTCGATTCCTTTCCATCATTTATTCCACGGTTCTTACCACATAACACATTCGCAATTACAACTTGGTTTATTTCCATTTACCTACACAACCATATCGGACGTCTTAACCAACAACGTTTAAGGCACAACATTGACATGAATTCACGAATGGTTTACACAAGAAAACACATACTACTCACAAGAGTTCAACTTCACAACTAACCCATGAAGATATCACATACCAAGTGTCACACCTCCTTTTTCGCTACACCTGTGAGGGTGCGAAGGAGTTTTTCCACTTAAAGGACAATCGGAATGGGATTTTTTATTAAAATTCAGAGTTGCCACTTGGGAGGTTGATGGTGTCCCAAGTCACCGGTTGAATCCCGAACCGAGGAAATTATGACTCTGTTAACAGTCTGCGAACCAGAACTCCGAGTAAGGAATTCTGTTAACCCGGGAGAAGGTATTAGGCATTCCCGGGTTCCGTGGTTCTAGCACGGTCGCTCAACTGTTGTATTTGCTTTTATCTGATTTCAACACATGTTCTAGCTTATGCTTTTATTACTAAACCACTTTTATTTTTATTTTTAATAAGAATTTGCAACGTCGTGAAAATGCGTCTCGAACCGCGTCGCA
Organism: Nicotiana attenuata; assembly: GCF_001879085.1. NCBI lineage: Eukaryota > Viridiplantae > Streptophyta > Magnoliopsida > Solanales > Solanaceae > Nicotiana > Nicotiana attenuata. Next base: position 273,807 of record NW_017670840.1, on the reverse strand, counting down.
CCAGTGCGCCCGTGATTGTTAACACATTTCGACTTCGTTGAGATTTGGATTTGGGTCACATAAATGTGCACCCGTATTTAGGAAGGTAAAATTATTAAGAAGCGCGCCTAAAGTGGCTAGCGTCTTATTAACCTTGCGGGGAAGCCATGAAAATTCGTTAAATGGCATGTCCCGAGTTTCTAAATATTTTTTATATAATCTTTAATGAGGGCCCCACAATTTATATGTTTTGATTTGGTGAGGCTCGTCTCATTTATTTTAAGGCCAACCTAAAAGCAACTATGATTCTCTACTTAATTTCGTCTCTAAAATAAAAGGAAAAAGTCCTAATTAATTTATCATTGACTTAGATATGCCTTCGGGCCCAAAGACAAACCCAGGCCATGTGAGTTAAATTTCAGTCAATAAGCAAAATCCAGTCTAACATGGACCCTGGCCCAGCGGAAGCTGTGTCAATTTAAACAGACTACTAAGCCTTGCCAATTTATAATCCAGAATCAAGGATATGCTGTCCAGGGCCCAACGCTTTGGGGCCTGCTATTAGAAAAGCTGGCCCAGGTGTGATTAGGCACATTCAAGTGTAACTGATAAGCATGGCTCCCAAGTTGAGCCCGGCAGAGACAGCGAATTGCGCCTGGATGCAAATCCAACCGTCCCAGCCCCATCAACTAATTAGGCAATTACTTAGGCTTTGCTTGAGATTCGACGGTAGTAACAATCTAATTGCTATTTCAGCTAAAATAAACCAGTCTCATGTTCCCCTGATTAACAGAATTGAAGTTAACACGGAAACAGGGGTTAATTTGTTAAACACTACTAACAAAGGAAGCTACCTCACATTATCCTATGCTATACTAACAACATATTGAATCGATTTAACATCACTAACTAACTGAGCCACCTTAACAGTCTATGAAATTCATATACAAGTTCAAATATACTGAGTCAAACAGTCCAAATTTTAACATATCACGTGCACTGAAATTACACCATTACATAGTTCTAAACTAACCACATCCATAAACATTCACCATGAGCACAGCCTTGAATCATCACTTCATTTCATTTCAATGGAAGAGTACATCACTTGTGAGGTCAAATGCGTGTACTTAAACTAAACAACAACAGCAGATTATGTTCACGCATGTTAATACAAGCTTCCACATCACTTGAGCCTAAGAATATACCTGGAAATTAGAACA